>NW_027136947.1:0-300000 GCF_040869045.1 Eurosta solidaginis
AACGCATTTGTTTTGGTTACTCGACGTCTCCGTTCTCGTGTAGCCTACATATTGCGTTTTTTTTTTAATTTGCTTACCGGGCTAAAGGTTAGCATGTTTAAAATACGTAAGTCGTTTTGTTCATCAAATTTAAGTAGATAACTCATCAGTTGTTTGCATCAGAGCGACAATTTTTGAGATAGTTGTTAAAACTGTTTAAAGGTTGTCAAACGTTGTTTCTCGTTGTATATCCTTTAATTCAAGAGTTAAATTGATAAATAACGTGTACGAATTTGTTTAACGCATTTGTTTTGGTTACTCGACGTCTCCGTTCTCGTGTAGCCTACATATTGCGTTTTTTTTTTAATTTGCTTACCGGGCTAAAGGTTAGCATGTTTAAAATACGTAAGTCGTTTTGTTCATCAAATTTAAGTAGATAACTCATCAGTTGTTTGCATCAGAGCGATAATTTTTGAGATAGTTATTAAAACTGTTTAAAGGTTGTCAAACGTTGTTTCTCGTTGTATATCCTTTAATTCTAGAATTAAATTGATAAATAACGTGTACGAATTTGTTTAACGCATTTGTTTTGGTTACTCGACGTCTCCGTTCTCGTGTAGCCTACATATTGCGTTTTTTTTTAATTTGCTTACCGGGCTAAAGGTTAGCATGTTTAAAATACGTAAGTCGTTTTGTTCAACAAATTTGAGTAGATAACTCATCAGTTGTTTGCATCAGAGCGACAATTTTTGAGATAGTTTTTAAAACTGTTTAAAGGTTGTCAAACGTTGTTTCTCGTTGTATATCCTTTAATTCTAGAGTTAAGTTGATAAATAACGTGTACGAATTTGTTTAACGCATTTGTTTTGGTTACTCGACGTCTCCGTTCTCGTGTAGCCTACATATTGCGTTTTTGTTTTAATTTGCTTACCGGGCTAAAGGTTAGCATGTTTAAAATACGTAAGTCGTTTTGTTCATCAAATTTAAGTAGATAACTCATCAGTTGTTTGCATCAGAGCGATAATTTTTGAGATAGCTATTAAAACTGTTTAAAGGTTGTCAAACGTTGTTTCTCGTTGTATATCCTTTAATTCTAGAGTTAAATTGATAAATAATGTGTACGAATTTGTTTAACGCATTTGTTTTGGTTACTCGACGTCTCCGTTCTCGTGTAGCCTACATATTGCGTTTTTTTTTTAATTTGCTTACCGGGCTAACGGTTAGCATGTTCAAAATACGTAGGTCGTTTTGTTCATCAAATTTAAGTAGATAACTCATCAGTTGTTTGCATCAGAGCGATAATTTTTGAGATAGTTATTAAGACTGTTTAAAGGTTGTCAAACGTTGTTTCTCGTTGTATATCCTTTAATTCTAGAGTTAAATTGATAAATAACGTGTACGAATTTGTTTAACGCATTTGTTTTGGTTACTCGACGTCTCCGTTCTCGTGTAGCCTACATATTGCGTTTTTTTTTTAATTTGCTTACCGGGCTAAAGGTTAGCATGTTTAAAATACGTAAGTCGTTTTGTTCAACAAATTTGAGTAGATAACTCATCAGTTGTTTGCATCAGAGCGACAATTTTTGAGATAGTTATTAAAACTGTTTAAAGGTTGTCTAACGTTGTTTCTCGTTGTATATCCTTTAATTCTAGAGTTAAGTTGATAAATAACGTGTACGAATTTGTTTAACGCATTTGTTTTGGTTACTCGACGTCTCCGTTCTCGTGTAGCCTACATATTGCGTTTTTTTTTTTAATTTGCTTACCGGGCTAAAGGTTAACATGTTTAAAATACGTAAGTCGTTTTGTTCATCAAATTTAAGTAGATAACTCATCAGTTGTTTGCATCAGAGCGGTAATTTTTGAGATAGTTATTAAAACTGTTTAAAGGTTGTCAAACGTTGTTTCTCGTTGTATATCCTTTAATTCTAGAGTTAAATTGATAAATAACGTGTACGAATTTGTTTAACGCATTTGTTTTGGTTACTCGACGTCTCCGTTCTCGTGTAGCCTACATATTGCGTTTTTTTTTTAATTTGCTTACCGGGCTAAAGGTTAGCATGTTTAAAATACGTAAGTCGTTTCGTTCATCAAATTTAAGTAGATACCTCATCAGTTGTTTGCATCAGAGCGATAATTTTTGAGATAGTTATTAAAACTGTTTAAAGGTTGTCAAACGTTGTTTCTCGTTGTATATCCTTTAATTCTAGAGTTAAATTGATAAATAACGTGTACGAATTTGTTTAACGCATTTGTTTTGGTTACTCGACGTCTCCGTTCTCGTGTAGCCTACATATTGCGTTTTTTTTTTAATTTGCTTACCGGGCTAAAGGTTAGCATGTTTAAAATACGTAAGTCGTTTTGTTCAACAAATTTGAGTAGATAACTCATCAGTTGTTTGCATCAGAGCGACAATTTTTGAGATAGTTATTAAAACTGTTTAAAGGTTGTCAAACGTTGTTTCTCGTTGTATATCCTTTAATTCTAGAGTTAAGTTGATAAATAACGTGTACGAATTTGTTTAACGCATTTGTTTTGGTTACTCGACGTCTCTGTTCTCGTGTAGCCTACATATTGCGTTTTTTTTTTAATTTGCTTACCGGGCTAAAGGTTAGCATGTTTAAAATACGTAAGTCGTTTTGTTCATCAAATTTAAGTAGATAACTCATCAGTTGTTTGCATCAGAGCGATAATTTTTGAGATAGTTATTAAAATTGTTTAAAGGTTGTCAAACGTTGTTTCTCGTTGTATATCCTTTAATTCTAGAGTTAAATTGATAATAACGTGTACGAATTTGTTTAACGCATTTGTTTTGGTTACTCGACGTCTCCGTTCTCGTGTAGCCTACATATTGCGTTTTTTTTTTAATTTGCTTACCGGGCTAAAGGTTAGCATGTTTAAAATACGTAAGTCGTTTTGTTCAACAAATTTGAGTAGATAACTCATCAGTTGTTTGCATCAGAGCGACAATTTTTGAGATAGTTATTAAAACTGTTTAAAGGTTGTCACACGTTGTTTCTCGTTGTATATCCTTTAATTCTGGAGTTAAAATTGATAAATAACGTGTACGAATTTGTTTAACGCATTTGTTTTGGTTACTCGACGTCTCCGTTCTCGTGTAGCCTACATATTGCGTTTTTTTTAATTTGCTTACCGGGCTAAAGGTTAGCATGTTTAAAATACGTAAGTCGTTTTGTTCATCATATTTAAGTAGATAACTCATCAGTTGTTTGCATCAGAGCGATAATTTTTGAGATAGTTATTAAAACTGTTTAAAGGTTGTCAAACGTTGTTTCTCGTTGTATATCCTTTAATTCTAGAGTTAAATTGATAAATAACGTGTACGAATTTGTTTAACGCATTTGTTTTGGTTACTCGACGTCTCCGTTCTCGTGTAGCCTACATATTGCGTTTTTTTTTTAATTTGCTTACCGGGCTAAAGGTTAGCATGCTTAAAATACGTAAGTCGTTTTGTTCAACAAATTTAAGTAGATAACTCATCAGTTGTTTGCATCAGAGCGATAATTTTTGAGATAGTTATTAAAACTGTTTAAAGGTTGTCAAACGTTGTTTCTCGTTGTATATCCTTTAATTCTAGAGTTAAATTGATAAATAACGTGTACGAATTTGTTTAACGCATTTGTTTTGGTTACTCGACGTCTCCGTTCTCGTGTAGCCTACACATTGCGTTTTTTTTTTTTAATTTGCTTACCGGGCTAAAGGTTAGCATGTTTAAAATACGTAAGTCGTTTTGTTCAACAAATTTAAGTAGATAACTCATCAGTTGTTTGCATCAGAGTAATAATTTTTGAGATAGTTATTAAAACTGTTTAAAGGTTGTCAAACGTTGTTTCTCGTTGTATATCCTTTAATTCTAGAGTTAAATTGATAAATAACGTGTACGAATTTGTTTAACGCATTTGTTTTGGTTACTCGACGTCTCTGTTCTCGTGTAGCCTACATATTGCGTTTTTTTTTTAATTTGCTTACCGGGCTAAAGGTTAGCATGTTTAAAATACGTAAGTCGTTTTGTTCATCAAATTTAAGTAGATAACTCATCAGATGTTTGCATCAGAGCGATAATTTTTGAGATAGTTATTAAAACTGTTTAAAGGTTGTCAAACGTTGTTTCTCGTTGTATATCCTTTAATTCTAGAGTTAAATTGATAAATAACGTGTACGAATTTGTTTAACGCATTTGTTTTGGTTACTCGACGTCTCCGTTCTCGTGTAGCCTACATATTGCGTTTTTTTTTTAATTTGCTTACCGGGCTAAAGGTTAGCATGTTTAAAATACGTAAGTCGTTTTGTTCATCAAATTTAAGTAGATAACTCATCAGTTGTTTGCATCAGAGCGACAATTATTGAGATAGTTATTAAAACTGTTTAAAGGTTGTCAAACGTTGTTTCTCGTTGTATATCCTTTAATTCTAGAGTTAAATTGATAAATAACGTGTACGAATTTGTTTAACGCATTTGTTTTGGTTACTCGACGTCTCCGTTCTCGTGTAGCCTACATATTGAGTTTTTTTTTAATTTGCTTACCGGGCTAAAGGTTAGCATGTTTAAAATACGTAAGTCGTTTTGTTCAACAAATTTGAGTAGATAACTCAGCAGTTGTTTGCATCAGAGCGATAATTTTTGAGATAGTTATTAAAACTGTTTAAAGGTTGTCAAACGTTGTTTCTTGTTGTATATCCTTTAATTCTAGAGTTAAATTGATAAATAACGTGTACGAATTTGTTTAACGCATTTGTTTTGGTTACTCGACGTCTCCGTTCTCGTGTAGCCTACATATTGCGTTTTTTTTTAATTTGCTTACCGGGCTAAAGGTTAGCATGTTTAAAATACGTAAGTCGTTTTGTTCAACAAATTTAAGTAGATAACTCATCAGTTGTTTGCATCAGAGCGACAATTTTTGAGATAGTTATTAAAACTGTTTAATGGTTGTCAAACGTTGTTTCTCGTTGTATATCCTTTAATTCTAGAGTTAAATTGATAAATAACGTGTACGAATTTGTTTAACGCATTTGTTTTGCTTACTCGACGTCTCTGTTCTCGTGTAACCTACATATTGCGTTTTTTTTTAATTTGCTTACCGGGCTAAAGGTTAGCATGTTTAAAATACGTAAGTCGTTTTGTTCATCAAATTTAAGTAGATAACTCATCAGCTGTTTGCATCAGAGCGATAATTTTTGAGATAGTTAATAAAACTGTTTAAAGGTTGTCAAACGTTGTTTCTCGTTGTATATCCTTTAATTCTAGAGTTAAATTGATAAATAACGTGTACGAATTTGTTTAACGCATTTGTTTTGGTTACTCGACGTCTCCGTTCTCATGTAGCCTACATATTGCGTTTTTTTTTTAATTTGCTTACCGGGCTAAAGGTTAGCATGTTTAAAATACGTAAGTCGTTTTGTTCAACAAATTTGAGTAGATAACTTATCAGTTGTTTGCATCAGAGCGACAATTTTTGAGATAGTTATTAAAACTGTTTAAAGGTTGTCAAACGTTGTTTCTCGTTGTATATCCTTTAATTCTAGAGTTAAATTGATAAATAACGTGTACGAATTTGTTTAACGCATTTGTTTTGGTTACTCAACGTCTCCGTTCTCGTGTAGCCTACATATTGCGTTTTTTTTTTTTAATTTGCTTGCCGGGCTAAAGGTTAGCATGTTTAAAATACGTAAGTCGTTTTGTTCATCAAATTTAAGTAGATAACTCATCAGTTGTTTGCATCAGAGCGACAATTTTTGAGATAGTTATTAAAACTGTTTAAAGGTTGTCAAACGTTGTTTCTCGTTGTATATCCTTTAATTCTAGAGTTAAATTGATAAATAACGTGTACGAATTTGTTTAACGCATTTGTTTTGGTTACTCGACGTCTCCGTTCTCGTGTAGCCTACATATTGCGTTTTTTTTTTAATTTGCTTACCGGGCTAAAGGTTAGCAGGTTTAAAATACGTAAGTCGTTTTGTTCAACAAATTTAAGTAGATAACTCATCAGTTGTTTGCATCAGAGCGACAATTTTTGAGATAGTTATTAAAACTGTTTAAAGGTTGTCAAACGTTGTTTCTCGTTGTATATCCTTTAATTCTAGAGTTAAATTGATAAATAACGTGTACGAATTTGTTTAACGTATTTGTTTTGGTTACTCGACGTCTCCGTTCTCGTGTAGCCTACATATTGCGTTTTTTTTTTTAATTTGCTTACCGGGCTAAAGGTTAGCATGTTTAAAATACGTAAGTCGTTTTGTTCAACAAATTTGAGTAGATAACTCATCAGTTGTTTGCATCAGAGCGGCAATTTTTGAGATAGTTATTAAAACTGTTTAAAGGTTGTCAAACGTTGTTTCTCGTTGTATATCCTTTAATTCTAGAGTTAAATTGATAAATAACGTGTACGAATTTGTTTAACGCATTTGTTTTGGTTACTCGACGTCTCCGTTCTCGTGTAGCCTACATATTGCGTTTTTTTTTTAATTTGCTTACCGGGCTAAAGGTTAGCATGCTTAAAATACGTAAGTCGTTTTGTTCAACAAATTTAAGTAGATAACTCATCAGTTGTTTGCATCAGAGCGATAATTTTTGAGATAGTTATTAAAACTGTTTAAAGGTTGTCAAACGTTGTTTCTCGTTGTATATCCTTTAATTCTAGAGTTAAATTGATAAATAACGTGTACGAATTTGTTTAACGCATTTGTTTTGGTTACTCGGCGTCTCCGTTCTCGTGTAGCCTACATATTGCGTTTTTTTTTTAATTTGCTTACCGGGCTAAAGGTTAGCATGTTTAAAATACGTAAGTCGTTTTGTTCATCAAATTTAAGTAGATAACTCATCAGTTGTTTGCATCAGAGCGACAATTTTTGAGATAGTTATTAAAACTGTTTAAAGGTTGTCAAACGTTGTTTCTCGTTGTATGTCCTTTAATTCTAGAGTTAAATTGATAAATAACGTTTACGAATTTGTTTAACGCATTTGTTTTGGTTACTCGACGTCTCCGTTCTCGTGTAGCCTACATATTGCGTTTTTTTTTTAATTTGCTTACCGGGCTAAAGGTTAGCATGTCTAAAATACGTAAGTCGTTTTGTTGAACAAATTTAAGTAGATAACTCATCAGTTGTTTGCATCAGAGCGATAATTTTTGAGATAGTTATTAAAACTGTTTAAAGGTTGTCAAACGTTGTTTCTCGTTGTATATCCTTTAATTCTAGAGTTAAATTGATAAATAACGTGTAAGAATTTGTTTAACGCATTTGTTTTGGTTACTCGACGTCTCCGTTCTCGTGTAGCCTACATATTGCGTTTTTTTTTTAATTTGCTTACCGGGCTAAAGGTTAGCATGCTTAAAATACGTAAGTCGTTTTGTTCAACAAATTTAAGTAGATAACTCATCAGTTGTTTGCATCAGAGCGATAATTTTTGAGATAGTTATTAAAACTGTTTAAAGGTTGTCAAACGTTGTTTCTCGTTGTATATCCTTTAATTCTAGAGTTAAATTGATAAATAACGTGTACGAATTTGTTAAACGCATTTGTTTTGGTTACTCGACGTCTCCGTTCTCGTGTAGCCTACATATTGCGTTTTTTTTTTAATTTGCTTACCGGGCTAAAGGTTAGCATGTTTAAAATACGTAAGTCGTTTTGTTCATCAAATTTAAGTAGATAACTCATCAGTTGTTTGCATCAGAGCGATAATTTTTGAGATAGTTATTAAAACTGTTTAAAGGTTGTCAAACGTTGTTTCTCGTTGTATATCCTTTAATTCTAGAGTTAAATTGATAAATAACGTGTATGAATTTGTTTAACGCATTTGTTTTGGTTACTCGACGTCTCCGTTCTCGTGTAGCCTACATATTGCGTTTTTTTTTTAATTTGCTTACCGGGCTAAAGGTTAGCATGTTTAAAATACGTAAGTCGTTTTGTTCATCAAATTTAAGTAGATAACTCATCAGTTGTTTGCATCAGAGCGATAATTTTTGAGATAGTTATTAAAACTGTTTAAAGGTTGTCAAACGTTGTTTCTCGTTGTATATCCTTTAATTCTAGAGTTAAATTGATAAATAACGTGTACGAATTTGTTTAACGCATTTGTTTTGGTTACTCGACGTCTCCGTTCTCGTGTAGCCTACATATTGCGTTTTTTTTAATTTGCTTACCGGGCTAAAGGTTAGCATGTTTAAAATACGTAAGTCGTTTTGTTCATCAAATTTAAGTAGATAACTCATCAGTTGTTTGCATCAGAGCGATAATTTTTGAGATAGTTATTAAAGCTGTTTAAAGGTTGTCAAACGTTGTTTCTCGTTGTATATCCTTTAATTCTAGAGTTAAATTGATAAATAACGTGTACGAATTTGTTTAACGCATTTGTTTTGGTTACTCGACGTCTCCGTTCTCGTGTAGCCTACATATTGCGTTTTTTTTTTAATTTGCTTACCGGGCTAAAGGTTAGCATGTTTAAAATACGTAAGTCGTTTTGTTCAACAAATTTAAGTAGATAACTCATCAGTTGTTTGCATCAGAGCGACAATTTTTGAGATAGTTATTAAAACTGTTTAAAGGTTGTCAAACGTTGTTTCTCGTTGTATATCCTTTAATTCTAGAGTTAAATTGATAAATAACGTGTACGAATTTGTTTAACGCATTTGTTTTGGTTACTCGACGTCTCCGTTCTCGTGTAGCCTACATATTGCGTTTTTTTTTTTAATTTGCTTACCGGGCTAAAGGTTAGCATGTTTAAAATACGTAAGTCGTTTTGTTCATCAAATTTAAGTAGATAACTCATCAGTTGTTTGCATCAGAGCGATAATTTTTGAGATAGTTATTAAAACTGTTTAAAGGTTGTCAAACGTTGTTTCTCGTTGTATATCCTTTAATTCTAGAGTTAAATTGATAAATAACGTGTACGAATTTGTTTAACGCATTTGTTTTGGTTACTCGACGTCTCCGTTCTCGTGTAGCCTACATATTGCGTTTTTTTTTTAATTTGCTTACCGGGCTAAAGGTTAGCATGTTTAAAATACGTAAGTCGTTTTGTTCATCATATTTAAGTAGATAACTCATCAGTTGTTTGCATCAGAGCGATAATTTTTGAGATAGTTATTAAAACTGTTTAAAGGTTGTCAAACGTTGTTTCTCGTTGTATATCCTTTAATTCTAGAGTTAAATTGATAAATAACGTGTACGAATTTGTTTAACGCATTTGTTTTGGTTACTCGACGTCTCCGTTCTCGTGTAGCCTACATATTGCGTTTTTTTTTTAATTTGCTTACCGGGCTAAAGGTTAGCATGTTTAAAATACGTAAGTCGTTTTGTTCATCAAATTTAAGTAGATAACTCATCAGTTGTTTGCATCAGAGCGATGATTTTTGAGATAGTTATTAAAACTGTTTAAAGGTTGTCAAACGTTGTTTCTCGTTGTATATCCTTTAATTCTAGAGTTAAATTGATAAATAACGTGTACGAATTTGTTTAACGCATTTGTTTTGGTTACTCGACGTCTCCGTTCTCGTGTAGCCTACATATTGCGTTTTTTTTTAATTTGCTTACCGGGCTAAAGGTTAGCATGTTTAAAATACGTAAGCCGTTTTGTTCATCAAATTTAAGTAGATAACTCATCAGTTGTTTGCATCAGAGCGATAATTTTTGAGATAGTTATTAAAACTGTTTAAAGGTTGTCAAACGTTGTTTCTCGTTGTATATCCTTTAATTCTACAGTTAAATTGATAAATAACGTGTACGAATTTGTTTAACGCATTTGTTTTGGTTACTCGACGTCTCCGTTCTCGTGTAGCCTACATATTGCGTTTTTTTTTTAGTTTGCTTACCGGGCTAAAGGTTAGCATGTTTAAAATACGTAAGTCGTTTTGTTCATCAAATTTAAGTAGATAACTCATCAGTTGTTTGCATCAGAGCGATAATTTTTGAGATAGTTATTAAAACTGTTTAAAGGTTGTCAAACGTTGTTTCTCGTTGTATATCCTTTAATTCTAGAGTTAAATTGATAAATAACGTGTACGAATTTGTTTATCGCATTTGTTTTGGTTACTCGACGTCTCCGTTCTCGTGTAGCCTACATATTGCGTTTTTTTTTAATTTGCTTACCGGGCTAAAGGTTAGCATGCTTAAAATACGTAAGTCGTTTTGTTCATCAAATTTAAGTAGATAACTCATCAGTTGTTTGCATCAGATCGATAATTTTTGAGATAGTTATTAAAACTGTTTAAAGGTTGTCAAACGTTGTTTCTCGTTGTATATCCTTTAATTCTAGAGTTAAATTGATAAATAACGTGTACGAATTTGTTTAACGCATTTGTTTTGGTTACTCGACGTCTCCGTTCTCGTGTAGCCTACATATTGCGTTTTTTTTTAATTTGCTTACCGGGCTAAAGGTTAGCATGTTTAAAATACGTAAGTCGTTTTGTTCATCAAATTTAAGTAGATAACTCACCAGTTGTTTGCATCAGAGCGACAATTTTTGAGATAGTTATTAAAACTGTTTAAAGGTTGTCAAACGTTGTTTCTCGTTGTATATCCTTTAATTCTAGAGTTAAATTGATAAATAACGTGTACGAATTTGTTTAACGCATTTGTTTTGGTTACTCGACGTCTCCGTTCTCGTGTAGCCTACATATTGCGTTTTTTTTTTAATTTGCTTACCGGGCTAAAGGTGAGCATCCTTAAAATACGTAAGTCGTTTTGTTCATCAAATTTAAGTAGATAACTCATCAGTTGTTTGCATCAGAGCGATAATTTTTGAGATAGTTATTAAAACGGTTTAAAGGTTGTCAAACGTTGTTTCTCGTTGTATATCCTTTAATTCTAGAGTTAAATTGATAAATAACGTGTACGAATTTGTTTAACGCATTTGTTTTGGTTACTCGACGTCTCCGTTCTCTTGTAGCCTACATATTAGGTTTTTTTTTTTAATTTGCTTACCGGGCTAAAGGTTAGCATGTTTAAAATACGTAAGTCGTTTTGTTCATCAAATTTAAGTAGATAACTCATCAGTTGTTTGCATCAGAGCGACAATTTTTGAGATAGTTATTAAAACTGTTTAAAGGTTGTCAAACGTTGTTTCTCGTTGTATATCCTTTAATTCTAGAGTTAAATTGATAAATAACGTGTACGAATTTGTTTAACGCATTTGTTTTGGTTACTCGACGTCTCCGTTCTCGTGTAGCCTACATATTGCGTTTTTTTTTTAATTTGCTTACCGGGCTAAAGGTTAGCATGTTTAAAATACGTAAGTCGTTTTGTTCAACAAATTTGAGTAGATAACTCATCAGTTGTTTGCATCAGAGCGACATTTTTTGAGATAGTTATTAAAACTGTTTAAAGGTGGTCAAACGTTGTTCCTCGTTGTATATCCTTTAATTCTAGAGTTAAATTGATAAATAACGTGTACGAATTTGTTTAACGCATTTGTTTTGGTTACTCGACGTCTCCGTTCTCGTGTAGCCTACATATTGCGTTTTTTTTTTAATTTGCTTACCGGGCTAAAGGTTAGCATGCTTAAAATACGTAAGTCGTTTTGTTCATCAAATTTAAGTAGATAACTCATCAGTTGTTTGCATCAGAGCGATAATTTTTGAGATAGTTATTAAAACTGTTTAAAGGTTGTCAAACGTTGTTTCTCGTTGTATATCCTTTAATTCTAGAGTTAAATTGATAAATAACGTGTACGAATTTGTTTAGCGAATTTGTTTTGGTTACTCGACGTCTCCGTTCTCGTGTAGCCTACATATTGCGTTTTTTTTTTAACTTGCTTACCGGGCTAAAGGTTAGCATGTTTAAAATACGTAAGTCGTTTTGTTCATCAAATTTAAGTAGATAACTCATCAGTTGTTTGCATCAGAGCGATAATTTTTGAGATAGTTATTAAAACTGTTTAAAGGTTGTCAAACGTTGTTTCTCGTTGTATATCCTTTAATTCTAGAGTTAAATTGATAAATAACGTGTACGAATTTGTTTAACGCATTTGTTTTGGTTACTCGACGTCTCCGTTCTCGTGTAGCCTACATATTGCGTTTTTTTTTTAATTTGCTTACCGGGCTAAAGGTTAGCATGTTTAAAATACGTAAGTCGTTTTGTTCATCAAATTTAAGTAGATAACTCATCAGTTGTTTGCATCAGAGCGACAATTTTTGAGATAGTTATTAAAACTGTTTAAAGGTTGTCAAACGTTGTTTCTCGTTGTATATCCTTTAATTCTAGAGTTAAATTGATAAATAACGTGTACGAATTTGTTTAACACATTTGTTTTGGTTACTCGACGTCTCCGTTCTCGTGTAGCCTACATATTGCGTTTTTTTTTTTATTTGCTTACCGGGCTAAAGGTTAGCATGTTTAAAATACGTAAGTCGTTTTGTTCATCATATTTAAGTAGATAACTCATCAGTTGTTTGCATCAGAGCGATAATTTTTGAGATAGTTATTAAAACTGTTTAAAGGTTGTCAAACGTTGTTTCTCGTTGTATATCCTTTAATTCTAGAGTTAAATTGATAAATAACGTGTACGAATTTGTTTAACGCATTTGTTTTGGTTACTCGACGTCTCCGTTCTCGTGTAGCCTACATATTGCGTTTTTTTTTTTTAATTTGCTTACCGGGCTAAAGGTTAGCATGTTTAAAATACGTAAGTCGTTTTGTTCAACAAATTTGAGTAGATAACTCATCAGTTGTTTGCATCAGAGCGACAATTTTTGAGATAGTTATTAAAATTGTTTAAAGGTTGTCAAACGTTGTTTCTCGTTGTATATCCTTTAATTCTAGAGTTAAATTGATAAATAACGTGTACGAATTTGTTTAACGCATTTCTTTTGGTTACCGACGTCTCCGTTCTCGTGTAGCCTACATATTGCGTTTTTTTTTTAATTTGCTTACCGGGCTAAAGGTTAGCATGTTTAAAATACGTAAGTCGTTTTGTTCAACAAATTTGAGTAGATAACTCAGCAGTTGTTTGCATCAGAGCGACAATTTTTGAGATAGTTATTAAAACTGTTTAAAGGTTGTCAAACGTTGTTTCTCGTTGTATATCCTTTAATTCTAGAGGTAAATTGATTAATAACGTGTACGAATTTGTTTAACGCATTTGTTTTGGTTACTCGACGTCTCCGTTCTCGTGTAGCCCACATATTGCGTTTTTTTTTTTTTAATTTGCTTACCGGGCTAAAGATTAGCATGTTTAAAATACGTAAGTCGTTTTGTTCAACAAATTTGAGTAGATAACTCAGCAGTTGTTTGCATCAGAGCGACAATTTTTGAGATAGTTATTAAAATTGTTTAAAGGTTGTCAAACGTTGTTTCTCGTTGTATATCCTTTAATTCTAGAGTTAAGTTGATAAATAACGTGTACGAATTTGTTTAACGCATTTGTTTTGGTTACTCGACGTCTCCGTTCTCGTGTAGCCTATATATTGCGTTTTTTTTTTAATTTGCTTACCGAGCTAAAGGTTAGCATGTTTCAAATACGTAAGTCGTTTTGTTCATCATATTTAAGTAGATAACTCATCAGTTGTTTGCATCAGAGCGATAATTTTTGAGATAGTTATTAAAACTGTTTAAAGGTTGTCAAACGTTGTTTCTCGTTGTATATCCTTTAATTCTAGAATTAAATTGATAAATAACGTGTACGAATTTGTTTAACGCATTTGTTTTGGTTACTCGACGTCTCCGTTCTCGTGTAGCCTACATATTGCGTTTTTTTTTTAATTTGCTTACCGGGCTAAAGGTTAGCATGTTTAAAATACGTAAGTCGTTTTGTTCATCAAATTTAAGTAGATAACTCATCAGTTGTTTGCATCAGAGCGATAATTTTTGAGATAGTTATTAAAACTGTTTAAAGGTTGTCAAACGTTGTTTCTCGTTGTATATCCTTTAATTCTAGAGTTAAATTGATAAATAACGTGTACGAATTTGTTTAACGCATTTGTTTTGGTTACTCGACGTCTCCGTTCTCGTGTAGACTACATATTGCGTTTTTTTTTTAATTTGCTTACCGGGCAAAGGTTAGCATGTTTAAAATACGTAAGTCGTTTTGTTCATCATATTTAAGTAGATAACTCATCAGTTGTTTGCATCAGAGCGATAATTTTTGAGATAGTTATTAAAACTGTTTAAAGGTTGTCAAACGTTGTTTCTCGTTGTATATCCTTTAATTCTAGAGTTAAATTGATAAATAACGTGTACGAATTTGTTTAACGCATTTGTTTTGGTTACTTGACGTCTCCGTTCTCGTGTAGCCTACATATTGCGTTTTTTTTTAATTTGCTTACCGGGCTAAAGGTTAGCATGTTTAAAATACGTAAGTCGTTTTGTTCAACAAATTTAAGTAGATAACTCATCAGTTGTTTGCATCAGAGCGACAATTTTTGTGATAGTTATTAAAACTGTTTAAAGGTTGTCAAACGTTGTTTCTCGTTGTATATCCTTTAATTCTAGAGTTAAATTGATAAATAACGTGTACGAATTTGTTTAACGCATTTGTTTTGGTTACTCGACGTCTCCGTTCTCGTGTAGCCTACATATTGCGTTTTTTTTTTAATTTGCTTACCGGGCTAAAGGTTAGCATGTTTAAAATACGTAAGTCGTTTTGTTCATCAAATTTAAGTAGATAACTCATCAGTTGTTTGCATCAGAGCGATAATTTTTGAGATAGTTATTAAAACTGTTTTAAGGTTGTCAAACGTTGTTTCTCGTTGTATATCCTTTAATTCTAGAGTTAAATTGATAAATAACGTGTACGAATTTGTTTAACGCATTTGTTTTGGTTACTCGACGTCTCCGTTCTCGTGTAGCCTACATATTGCGTTTTTTTTTTAATTTGCTTACCGGGCTAAAGGTTAGCATGCTTAAAATACGTAAGTCGTTTTGTTCATCAAATTTAAGTAGATAACTCATCAGTTGTTTGCATCAGAGCGATAATTTTTGAGATAGTTATTAAAACTGTTTAAAGGTTGTCAAACGTTGTTTCTCGTTGTATATCCTTTAATTCTAGAGTTAAATTGATAAATAACGTGTACGAATTTGTTTAACGCATTTGTTTTGGTTACTCGACGTCTCCGTTCTCGTGTAGCCTACATATTGCGTTTTTTTTTAATTTGCTTACCGGGCTAAAGGTTAGCATGTTTAAAATAAGTAAGTCGTTTTGTTCATCAAATTTAAGTAGATAACTCATCAGTTGTTTGCATCAGAGCGATAATTTTTGAGATAGTTATTAAAACTGTTTAAAGGTTGTCAAACGTTGTTTCTCGTTGTATATCCTTTAATTCTAGAGTTAAATTGATAAATGACGTGTACGAATTTGTTTAACGCATTTTTTTGGTTACTCGACGTCTCCGTTCTCGTGTAGCCTACTTATTGCGTTTTTTTTTTTAATTTGCTTACCGGGCTAAAGGTTAGCATGTTTAAAATACGTAAGTCGTTTTGTTCATCAAATTTAAGTAGATAACTCATCAGTTGTTTGCATCAGAGCGATAATTTTTGAGATAGTTATTAAAACTGTTTAAAGGTTGTCAAACGTTGTTTCTCGTTGTATATCCTTTAATTCTAGAGTTAAATTGATAAATAACGTGTACGAATTTGTTTAACGCATTTGTTTTGGTTACTCGACGTCTCCGTTCTCGTGTAGCCTACATATTGCGTTTTTTTTTTAATTTGCTTACCGGCTAAAGGTTAGCATGTTTAAAATACGTAAGTCGTTTTGTTCATCAAATTTAAGTAGATAACTCATCAGTTGTTTGCATCAGAGCGATAATTTTTGAGATAGTTATTAAAACTGTTTAAAGGTTGTCAAACGTTGTTTCTCGTTGTATATCCTTTAATTCTAGAGTTAAATTGATAAATAACGTGTACGAATTTGTTTAACGCATTTGTTTTGGATACTCGACGTCTCCGTTCTCGTGTAGCCTACATATTGCGTTTTTTTTTTAATTTGCTTACCGGGCTAAAGGTTAGCATGTTTAAAATACGTAAGTCGTTTTGTTCATCAAATTTAAGTAGATAACTCATCAGTTGTTTGCATCAGAGCGATAATTTTTGAGATAGTTATTAAAACTGTTTAAAGGTTGTCAAACGTTGTTTCTCGTTGTATATCCTTTAATTCTAGAGTTAAATTGATAAATAACGTGTACGAATTTGTTTAACGCATTTGTTTTGGTTACTCGACGTCTCCGTTCTCGTGTAGCCTACATATTGCGTTTTTTTTTTAAATTTGCTTACCGGGCTAAAGGTTAGCATGTTTAAAATACGTAAGTCGTTTTGTTCATCAAATTTAAGTAGATAATTCAGCAGTTGTTTGCATCAGAGCGACAATTTTTGAGATAGTTATTAAAACTGTTTAAAGGTTGTCAAACGTTGTTTCTCGTTGTATATCCTTTAATTCTAGAGTTAAATTGATAAATAACGTGTACGAATTTGTTAACGCATTTGTTTTGGTTACTCGACGTCTCCGTTCTCGTGTAGCCTACATATTGCGTTTTTTTTTTAATTTGCTTACCGGGCTAAAGGTTAGCATGTTTAAAATACGTAAGTCGTTTTGTTCATCATATTTAAGTAGATAACTCATCAGTTGTTTGCATCAGAGCGATAATTTTTGAGATAGTTATTAAAACTGTTTAAAGGTTGTTAAAAGTTGTTTCTCGTTGTATATCCTTTAATTCTAGAGTTAAATTGATAAATAACGTGTACGAATTTGTTTAACGCATTTGTTTTGGTTACTCGACGTCTCCGTTCTCGTGTAGCCTACATATTGCGTTTTTTTTTTAATTTGCTTACCGGGCTAAAGGTTAGCATGTTTAAAATACGTAAGTCGTTTTGTTCATCAAATTTAAGTAGATAACTCATCAGTTGTTTGCATCAGAGCGATAATTTTTGAGATAGTTATTAAAACTGTTTAAAGGTTGTCAAACGTTGTTTCTCGTTGTATATCCTTTAATTCTAGAGTTAAATTGATAAATAACGTGTACGAATTTGTTTAACGCATTTGTTTTGGTTACTCGACGTCTCCGTTCTCGTGTAGCCTACATATTGCGTTTTTTTTTTAATTTGCTTACCGGGCTAAAGGCTAGCATGTTTAAAATACGTAAGTCGTTTTGTTCATCATATTTAAGTAGATAACTCATCAGTTGTTTGCATCAGAGCGATAATTTTTGAGATAGTTATTAAAACTGTTTAAAGGTTGTCAAACGTTGTTTCTCGTTGTATATCCTTTAATTCTAGAGTTAAATTGATAAATAACGTGTACGAATTTGTTTAACGCATTTGTTTTGGTTACTCGACGTCTCCGTTCTCGTGTAGCCTACATATTGCGTTTTTTTTTTTAATTTGCTTACCGGGCTAAAGGTTAGCATGTTTAAAATACGTAAGTCGTTTTGTTCATCAAATTTAAGTAGATAACTCATCAGTTGTTTGCATCAGAGCGATAATTTTTGAGATAGTTATTAAAATTGTTTAAAGGTTGTCAAACGTTGTTTCTCGTTGTATATCCTTTAATTCTAGAGTTAAATTGATAAATAACGTGTACGAAATTGTTTAACGCATTTGTTTTGGTTACTCGACGTCTCCGTTCTCGTGTAGCCTACATATTGCGTTTTTTTTTAATTTGCTTACCGGGCTAAAGGTTAGCATGTTTAAAATACGTAAGTCGTTTTGTTCATCAAATTTAAGTAGATAACTCATCAGTTGTTTGCATCAGAGCGATAATTTTTGAGATAGTTATTAAAACTGTTTAAAGGTTGTCAAACGTTGTTTCTCGTTGTATATCCTTTAATTCTAGAGTTAAATTGATAAATAACGTGTACGAATTTGTTTAACGCATTTGTTTTGGTTACTCGACGTCTCCGTTCTCGTGTAGCCTACATATTGCGTTTTTTTTTAATTTGCTTACCGGGCTAAAGGTTAGCATGCTTAAAATACGTAAGTCGTTTTGTTCAACAAATTTGAGTAGATAACTCATCAGTTGTTTGCATCAGAGCGACAATTTTTGAGATAGTTATTAAAATTGTTTAAAGGTTGTCAAACGTTGTTTCTCGTTGTATATCCTTTAATTCTAGAGTTAAATTGATAAATAACGTGTACGAATTTGTTTAACGCATTTGTTTTGGTTACTCGACGTCTCCGTTCTCGTGTAGCCTACATATTGCGTTTTTTTTTTTAATTTGCTTACCGGGCTAAAGGTTAGCATGTTTAAAATACGTAAGTCGTTTTGTTCATCAAATTTAAGTAGATAACTCATCAGTTGTTTGCATCAGAGCGATAATTTTTGAGATAGTTATTAAAACTGTTTAAAGGTTGTCAAACGTTGTTTCTCGTTGTATATCCTTTAATTCTAGAGTTAAATTGATAAATAACGTGTACGAATTTGTTTAACGCATTTGTTTTGGTTACTCGACGTCTCCGTTCTCGTGTAGCCTACATATTGCGTTTTTTTTTTAATTTGCTTACCGGGCTAAAGGTTAGCATGTTTAAAATACGTAAGTCGTTTTGTTCATCATATTTAAGTAGATAACTCATCAGTTGTTTGCATCAGAGCGATAATTTTTGAGATAGTTATTAAAACTGTTTAAAGGTTGTCAAACGTTGTTTCTCGTTGTATATCCTTTAATTCTAGAGTTAAATTGATAAATAACGTGTACGAATTTGTTTAACGCATTTGTTTTGGTTACTCGACGTCTCCGTTCTCGTGTAGCCTACATATTGCGTTTTTTTTTTTAATTTGCTTACCGGGCTAAAGGTTAACATGTTTAAAATACGTAAGTCGTTTTGTTCATCAAATTTAAGTAGATAACTCATCAGTTGTTTGCATCAGAGCGATAATTTTTGAGATAGTTATTAAAATTGTTTAAAGGTTGTCAAACGTTGTTTCTCGTTGTATATCCTTTAATTCTAGAGTTAAATTGATAAATAACGTGTACGAAATTGTTTAACGCATTTGTTTTGGTTACTCGACGTCTCCGTTCTCGTGTAGCCTACATATTGCGTTTTTTTTTAATTTGCTTACCGGGCTAAAGGTTAGCATGTTTAAAATACGTAAGTCGTTTTGTTCATCAAATTTAAGTAGATAACTCATCAGTTGTTTGCATCAGAGCGATAATTTTTGAGATAGTTATTAAAACTGTTTAAAGGTTGTCAAACGTTGTTTCTCGTTGTATATCCTTTAATTCTAGAGTTAAATTGATAAATAACGTGTACGAATTTGTTTAACGTATTTGTTTTGGTTACTCGACGTCTCCGTTCTCGTGTAGCCTACATATTGCGTTTTTTTTTTAATTTGCTTACCGGGCTAAAGGTTAGCATGCTTAAAATACGTAAGTCGTTTTGTTCAACAAATTTGAGTAGATAACTCATCAGTTGTTTGCATCAGAGCGACAATTTTTGAGATAGTTATTAAAATTGTTTAAAGGTTGTCAAACGTTGTTTCTCGTTGTATATCCTTTAATTCTAGAGTTAAATTGATAAATAACGTGTACGAATTTGTTTAACGCATTTGTTTTGGTTACTCGACGTCTCCGTTCTCGTGTAGCCTACATATTGCGTTTTTTTTTTTAATTTGCTTACCGGGCTAAAGGTTAGCATGTTTAAAATACGTAAGTCGTTTTGTTCATCAAATTTAAGTAGATAACTCATCAGTTGTTTGCATCAGAGCGATAATTTTTGAGATAGTTATTAAAACTGTTTAAAGGTTGTCAAACGTTGTTTCTCGTTGTATATCCTTTAATTCTAGAGTTAAATTGATAAATAACGTGTACGAATTTGTTTAACGCATTTGTTTTGGTTACTCGACGTCTCCGTTCTCGTGTAGCCTACATATTGCGTTTTTTTTTTAATTTGCTTACCGGGCTAAAGGTTAGCATGTTTAAAATACGTAAGTCGTTTTGTTCAACAAATTTGAGTAGATAACTCATCAGTTATTTGCATCAGAGCGACAATTTTTGAGATAGTTATTAAAATTGTTTAAAGGTTGTCAAACGTTGTTTCTCGTTGTATATCCTTTAATTCTAGAGTTAAATTGATAAATAACGTGTACGAATTTGTTTAACGCATTTGTTTTGGTTACTCGACGTCTCCGTTCTCGTGTAGCCTACATATTGCGTTTTTTTTTTTTAATTTGCTTACCGGGCTAAAGGTTAGCATGTTTAAAATACGTAAGTCGTTTTGTTCAACAAATTTGAGTAGATAACTCATCAGTTATTTGCATCAGAGCGACAATTTTTGAGATAGTTATTAAAATTGTTTAAAGGTTGTCAAACGTTGTTTCTCGTTGTATATCCTTTAATTCTAGAGTTAAATTGATAAATAACGTGTACGAATTTGTTTAACGCATTTGTTTTGGTTACTCGACGTCTCCGTTCTCGTGTAGCCTACATATTGCGTTTTTTTTTTAATTTGCTTACCGGGCTAAAGGTTAGCATGTTTAAAATACGTAAGTCGTTTTGTTCAACAAATTTGAGTAGATAACTCAGCAGTTGTTTGCATCAGAGCGACAATTTTTGAGATAGTTATTAAAACTGTTTAAAGGTTGTCAAACGTTGTTTCTCGTTGTATATCCTTTAATTCTAGAGTTAAATTGATAAATAACGTGTACGAATTTGTTTAACGCATTTGTTTTGGTTACTCGACGTCTCCGTTCTCGTGTAGCCCACATATTGCGTTTTTTTTTTTAATTTGCTTACCGGGCTAAAGGTTAGCATGTTTAAAATACGTAAGTCGTTTTGTTCAACAAATTTGAGTAGATAACTCAGCAGTTGTTTGCATCAGAGCGACAATTTTTGAGATAGTTATTAAAATTGTTTAAAGGTTGTCAAACGTTGTTTCTCGTTGTATATCCTTTAATTCTAGAGTTAAATTGATAAATAACGTGTACGAATTTGTTTAACGCATTTGTTTTGGTTACTCGACGTCTCCGTTCTCGTGTAGCCTACATATTGCGTTTTTTTTTTAATTTGCTTACCGGGCTAAAGGTTAGCATGTTTAAAATACGTAAGTCGTTTTGTTCATCATATTTAAGTAGATAAATCATCAGTTGTTTGCATCAGAGCGATAATTTTTGAGATAGTTATTAAAACTGTTTAAAGGTTGTCAAACGTTGTTTCTCGTTGTATATCCTTTAATTCTAGAGTTAAATTGATAAATAACATGTACGAATTTGTTTAACGCATTTGTTTTGGTTACTCGACGTCTCCGTTCTCGTGTAGCCTACATATTGCGTTTTTTTTAATTTGCTTACCGGGCTAAAGGTTAGCATGTTTAAAATACGTAAGTCGTTTTGTTCATCAAATTTAAGTAGATAACTCATCAGTTGTTTGCATCAGAGCGATAATTTTTGATATAGTTATTAAAACTGTTTAAAAGTTGTCAAACGTTGTTTCTCGTCGTATATCCTTTAATTCTAGAGTTAAATTGATAAATAACGTGTACGAATTTGTTTAACGCATTTGTTTTGGTTACTCGACGTCTCCGTTCTCGTGTAGCCTACATATTGCGTTTTTTTTTTAATTTGCTTACCGGGCTAAAGGTTAGCATGTTTAAAATACGTAAGTCGTTTTGTTCAACAAATTTAAGTAGATAACTCATCAGTTGTTAGCATCAGAGCGATAATTTTTGAGATAGTTATTAAAACTGTTTGAAGGTTGTCAAACGTTGTTTCTCGTTGTATATCCTTTAATTCTAGAGTTAAATTGATAAATAACGTGTACGAATTTGTTTAACGCATTTGTTTTGGTTACTCGACGTCTCCGTTCTCGTGTAGCCTACATATTGCGTTTTTTTTTTAATTTGCTTACCGGGCTAAAGGTTAGCATGTTTAAAATACGTAAGTCGTTTTGTTCAACAAATTTGAGTAGATAACTCATCAGTTGTTTGCATCAGAGCGACAATTTTTGAGATAGTTATTAAAACTGTTTAAAGGTTGTCAAACGTTGTTTCTCGTTGTATATCCTTTAATTCTAGAGTTAAGTTGATAAATAACGTGTACGAATTTGTTTAGCGCATTTGTTTTGGTTACTCGACGTCTCCGTTCTCGTGTAGCCTACATATTGCGTTTTTTTTTTTAATTTGCTTACCGGGCTAAAGGTTAACATGTTTAAAAAACGTAAGTCGTTTTGTTCATCAAATTTAAGTAGATAACTCATCAGTTGTTTGCATCAGAGCGATAATTTTTGAGATAGTTATTAAAACTGTTTAAAGATTGTCAAACGTTGTTTCTCGTTGTATATCCTTTAATTCTAGAGTTAAATTGATAAATAACGTGTACGAATTTGTTTAACGCATTTGTTTTGGTTACTCGACGTCTCCGTTCTCGTGTAGCCTACATATTGCGTTTTTTTTTTAATTTGCTTACCGGGCTAAAGGTTAGCATGTTTAAAATACGTAAGTCGTTTTGTTCATCAAATTTAAGTAGATAACTCATCAGTTGTTTGCATCAGAGCGATAATTTTTGAGATAGTTATTAAAACTGTTTAAAGGTTGTCAAACGTTGTTTCTCGTTGTATATCCTTTAATTCTAGAGTTAAATTGATAAATAACGTGTACGAATTTGTTTAACGCATTTGTTTTGGTTACTCGACGTCTCCGTTCTCGTGTAGCCTACATATTGCGTTTTTTTTTTTAATTTGCTTACCGGGCTAAAGGTTAGCATGTTTAAAATACGTAAGTCGTTTTGTTCAACAAATTTGAGTAGATAACTCATCAGTTGTTTGCATCAGAGCGACAATTTTTGAGATAGTTATTAAAACTGTTTAAAGGTTGTCAAACGTTGTTTCTCGTTGTATATCCTTTAATTCTAGAGTTAAGTTGATAAATAACGTGTACGAATTTGTTTAACGCATTTGTTTTGGTTACTCGAGGTCTCTGTTCTCGTGTAGCCTACATATTGCGTTTTTTTTTTAATTTGCTTACCGGGCTAAAGGTTAGCATGTTTAAAATACGTAAGTCGTTTTGTTCATCAAATTTAAGTAGATAACTCATCAGTTGTTTGCATCAGAGCGATAATTTTTGAGATAGTTATTAAAATTGTTTAAAGGTTGTCAAACGTTGTTTCTCGTTGTATATCCTTTAATTCTAGAGTTAAATTGATAATAACGTGTACGAATTTCTTTAACGCATTTGTTTTGGTTACTCGACGTCTCCGTTCTCGTGTAGCCTACATATTGCGTTTTTTTTTAATTTGCTTATCGGGCTAAAGGTTAGCATGTTTAAAATACGTAAGTCGTTTTGTTCAACAAATTTGAGTAGATAACTCATCAGTTGTTTGCATCAGAGCGACAATTTTTGAGATAGTTATTAAAACTGTTTAAAGGTTGTCACACGTTGTTTCTCGTTGTATATCCTTTAATTCTGGAGTTAAAATTGATAAATAACGTGTACGAATTTGTTTAACGCATTTGTTTTGGTTACTCGACGTGTCCGTTCTCGTGTAGCCTACATATTGCGTTTTTCTTTAATTTGCTTACCGGGCTAAAGGTTAGCATGTTTAAAATACGTAAGTCGTTTTGTTCATCATATTTAAGTAGATAACTCATCAGTTGTTTGCATCAGAGCGACAATTTTTGAGATAGTTATTAAAACTGTTTAAAGGTTGTCAAACGTTGTTTCTCGTTGTATATCCTTTAATTCTAGAGTTAAATTGATAAATAACGTGTACGAATTTGTTTAACGCATTTGTTTTGGTTTCTCGACGTCTCCGTTCTCGTGTAGCCTACATATTGCGTTTTTTTTTTAATTTGCTTACCGGGCTAAAGGTTAGCATGTTTAAAATACGTAAGTCGTTTTGTTCAACAAATTTGAGTAGATAACTCATCAGTTGTTTGCATCAGAGCGACAATTTTTGAGATAGTTATTAAAACTGTTTAAAGGTTGTCAAACGTTGTTTCTCGTTGTATATCCTTTAATTCTAGAGTTAAATTGATAAATAACGTGTACGAATTTGTTTAACGCATTTGTTTTGGTTTCTCGACGTCTCCGTTCTCGTGTAGCCTACATATTGCGTTTTTTTTTTAATTTGCTTACCGGGCTAAAGGTTAGCATGTTTAAAATACGTAAGTCGTTTTGTTCAACAAATTTGAGTAGATAACTCATCAGTTGTTTGCATCAGAGCGACAATTTTTGAGATAGTTATTAAAACTGTTTAAAGGTTGTCAAACGTTGTTTCTCGTTGTATATCCTTTAATTCTAGAGTTAAATTGATAAATAACATGTACGAATTTGTTTAACGCATTTGTTTTGGTTACTCGACGTCTCCGTTCTCGTGTAGCCTACATATTGCGTTTTTTTTTAATTTGCTTACCGGGCTAAAGGTTAGCATGTTTAAAATACGTAAGTCGTTTTGTTCAACAAATTTGAGTAGATAACTCATCAGTTGTTTGCATCAGAGCGACAATTTTTGAGATAGTTATTAAAACTGTTTAAAGGTTGTCAAACGTTGTTTCTCGTTGTATATCCTTTAATTCTAGAGTTAAATTGATAAATAACGTGTACGAATTTGTTTAACGCATTTGTTTTGGTTTCTCGACGTCTCCGTTCTCGTGTAGCCTACATATTGCGTTTTTTTTTTAATTTGCTTACCGGGCTAAAGGTTAGCATGTTTAAAATACGTAAGTCGTTTTGTTCAACAAATTTGAGTAGATAACTCATCAGTTGTTTGCATCAGAGCGACAATTTTTGAGATAGTTATTAAAACTGTTTAAAGGTTGTCAAACGTTGTTTCTCGTTGTATATCCTTTAATTCTAGAGTTAAATTGATAAATAACGTGTACGAATTTGTTTAACGCATTTGTTTTGGTTACTCGACGTCTCCGTTCTCGTGTAGCCTACATATTGCGTTTTTTTTTTTAATTTGCTTACCGGGCTAAAGGTTAGCATGTTTAAAATACGTAAGTCGTTTTGTTCATCAAATTTAAGTAGATAACTCATCAGTTGTTTGCATCAGAGCGATAATTTTTGAGATAGTTATTAAAACTGTTTAAAGGTTGTCAAACGTTGTTTCTCGTTGTATATCCTTTAATTCTAGAGTTAAATTGATAAATAACGTGTACGAATTTGTTTAACGCATTTGTTTTGGTTACGCGACGTCTCCGTTCTCGTGTAGCCTACATATTGCGTTTTTTTTTTTAATTTGCTTACCGGGCTAAAGGTTAGCATGTTTAAAATACGTAAGTCGTTTTGTTCAACAAATTTGAGTAGATAACTCAGCAGTTGTTTGCATCAGAGCGATAATTTTTGAGATAGTTATTAAAACTGTTTAAAGTTGTCAAACGTTGTTTCTCGTTGTATATCCTTTAATTCTAGAGTTAAATTGATAAATAACGTGTACGAATTTGTTTAACGCATTTGTTTTGGTTACTCGACGTCTCCGTTCTCGTGTAGCCTACATATTGCGTTTTTTTTTTTAATTTGCTTACCGGGCTAAAGGTTAGCATGTTTAAAATACGTAAGTCGTTTTGTTCATCAAATTTAAGTAGATAACTCATCAGTTGTTTGCATCAGAGCGATAATTTTTGAGATAGTTATTAAAACTGTTTAAAGGTTGTCAAACGTTGTTTCTCGTTGTATATCCTTTAATTCTAGAGTTAAATTGATAAATAACGTGTACGAATTTGTTTAACGCATTTGTTTTGGTTACTCGACGTCTCCGTTCTCGTGTAGCCTACATATTGCGTTTTTTTTTAATTTGCTTACCGGGCTAAAGGTTAGCATGTTTAAAATACGTAAGTCGTTTTGTTCATCATATTCAAGTAGATAACTCATCAGTTGTTTGCATCAGAGCGATAATTTTTGAGATAGTTATTAAAACTCTTTAAAGGTTGTCAAACGTTGTTTCTCGTTGTATATCCTTTAATTCTAGAGTTAAGTTGATAAATAACGTGTACGAATTTGTTTAACGCATTTGTTTTGGTTACTCGACGTCTCCGTTCTCGTGTAGCCTACATATTGCGTTTTTTTTTTAATTTGCTTACCGGGCTAAAGGTTAGCATGTTTAAAATACGTAAGTCGTTTTGTTCATCAAATTTAAGTAGATAACTCATCAGTTGTTTGCATCAGAGCGATAATTTTTGAGATAGTTATTAAAACTGTTTAAAGGTTGTCAAACGTTGTTTCTCGTTGTATATCCTTTAATTCTAGAGTTAAATTGATAAATAACGTGTACGAATTTGTTTAACGCATTTGTTTTGGTTACTCGACGTCTCCGTTCTCGTGTAGCTTACATATTGCGTTTTTTTTTTATTTGCTTACCGGGCTAAAGGTTAGCATGTTTAAAATACGTAAGTCGTTTTGTTCATCATATTTAAGTAGATAACTCATCAGTTGTTTGCATCAGAGCGATAATTTTTGAGATAGTTATTAAAACTGTTTAAAGGTTGTCAAACGTTGTTTCTCGTTGTATATCCTTTAATTCTAGAGTTAAATTGATAAATAACGTGTACGAATTTGTTTAACGCATTTGTTTTGGTTACTCGACGTCTCCGTTCTCGTGTAGCCTACATATTGCGTTTTTTTTTTTAATTTTCTTACCGGGCTAAACGTTAGCATGTTTAAAATACGTAAGCCGTTTTGTTCATCATATTTAAGTAGATAACTCATCAGTTGTTTGCATCAGAGCGATAATTTTTGAGATAGTTATTAAAACTGTTTAAAGGTTGTCAAACGTTGTTTCTCGTTGTATCTCCTTTAATTCTAGAGTTAAGTTGATAAATAACGTGTACGAATTTGTTTAACGCATTTGTTTTGGTTACTCGACGTCTCCGTTCTCGTGTAGCCTACATATTGCGTTTTTTTTTTAATTTGCTTACCGGGCTAAAGGTTAGCATGTTTAAAATACGTAAGTCGTTTTGTTCATCAAATTTAAGTAGATAACTCATCAGTTGTTTGCATCAGAGCGATAATTTTTGAGATAGTTATTAAAACTGTTTAAAGGTTGTCAAACGTTGTTTCTCGTTGTATATCCTTTAATTCTAGAGTTAAATTGATAAATAACGTGTACGAATTTGTTTAACGCATTTGTTTTGGTTACTCGACGTCTCCGTTCTCGTGTAGCCTACATATTGCGTTTTTTTTTTAATTTGTTTACCGGGCTAAAGGTTAGCATGTTTAAAATACGTAAGTCGTTTTTTTCATCATATTTAAGTAGATAACTCATCAGTTGTTTGCATCAGAGCGATAATTTTTGAGATAGTTATTAAAACTGTTTAAAGGTTGTCAAACGTTGTTTCTCGTTGTATATCCTTTAATTCTAGATTTAAATTGATAAATAACGTGTACGAATTTGTTTAACGCATTTGTTTTGGTTACTCGAGGTCTCCGTTCTCGTGTAGCCTACATATTGCGTTTTTTTTTTAATTTGCTTACCGGGCTAAAGGCTAGCATGTTTAAAATACGTAAATCGTTTTGTTCATCATATTTAAGTAGATAACTCATCAGTTGTTTGCATCAGAGCGATAATTTTTGAGATAGTTATTAAAACTGTTTAAAGGTTGTCAAACGTTGTTTCTCGTTGTATATCCTTTAATTCTAGAGTTAAATTGATAAATAACGTGTACGAATTTGTTTAACGCATTTGTTTTGGTTACTCGACGTCTCCGTTCTCGTGTAGCCTACATATTGCGTTTTTTTTTTAATTTGCTTACCGGGCTAAAGGTTAGCATGTTTAAAATACGTAAGTCGTTTTGTTCATCAAATTTAAGTAGATAACTCATCAGTTGTTTGCATCAGAGCGACAATTTTTGAGATAGTTATTAAAACTGTTTAAAGGTTGTCAAACGTTGTTTCTCGTTGTATATCCTTTAATTCTAGAGTTAAATTGATAAATAACGTGTACGAATTTGTTTAACGCATTTGTTTTGGTTACTCGACGTCTCCGTTCTCGTGTAGCCTACATATTGCGTTTTTTTTTTAATTTGCTTACCGGGCTAAAGGTTAGCATGTTTAAAATACGTAAGTCGTTTTGTTCAACAAATTTGAGTAGATAACTCATCAGTTGTTTGCATCAGAGCGACAATTTTTGAGATAGTTATTAAAACTGTTTAAAGGTTGTCAAACGTTGTTTCTCGTTGTATATCCTTTAATTCTAGAGTTAAATTGATAAATAACGTGTACGAATTTGTTTAACGCATTTGTTTTGGTTACTCGACGTCTCCGTTCTCGTGTAGCCTACATATTGCGTTTTTTTTTTAATTTGCTTACCGGGCTAAAGGTTAGCATGTTTAAAATACGTAAGTCGTTTTGTTCATCAAATTTAAGTAGATAACTCATCAGTTGTTTGCATCAGAGCGATAATTTTTGAGATAGTTATGAAAACTGTTTAAAGGTTGTCAAACGTTGTTTCTCGTTGTATATCCTTTAATTCTAGAGTTAAATTGATAAATAACGTGTACGAATTTGTTTAACGCATTTGTTTTGGTTACTCGACGTCTCGGTTCTCGTGTAGCCTACATATTGCGTTTTTTTTTAATTTGCTTACCGGGCTAAAGGTTAGCATGTTTAAAATACGTAAGTCGTTTTGTTCATCATATTTAAGTAGATAACTCATCAGTTGTTTGCATCAGAGCGATAATTTTTGAGATAGTTATTAAAACTGTTTAAAGGTTGTCAAACGTTGTTTCTCGTTGTATATCCTTTAATTCTAGAGTTAAATTGATAAATAACGTGTACGAATTTGTTTAACGCATTTGTTTTGGTTACTCGACGTCTCCGTTCTCGTGTAGCCTACATATTGCGTTTTTTTTTTAATTTGCTTACCGGGCTAAAGGTTAGCATGTTTAAAATACGTAAGTCGTTTTGTTCAACAAATTTGAGTAGATAACTCAGCAGTTGTTTGCATCAGAGCGATAATTTTTGAGATAGTTATTAAAACTGTTTAAAGTTGTCAAACGTTGTTTCTCGTTGTATATCCTTTAATTCTAGAGTTAAATTGATAAATAACGTGTACGAATTTGTTTAACGCATTTGTTTTGGTTACTCGACGTCTCCGTTCTCGTGTAGCCTACATATTGCGTTTTTTTTTTAATTTGCTTATGGGGGTTTTTTTGTAATTTGCTTACCGGGCTAAAGGTTAGCATGTTTAAAATACGTAAGTCGTTTTGTTCAACAAATTTAAGTAGATAACTCATCAGTTGTTTGCATCAGAGCGACAATTTTTGAGATAGTTATTAAAACTGTTTAAAGGTTGTCAAACGTTGTTTCGCGTTGTATATCCTTTAATTCTAGAGTTAAATTGATAAATAACGTGTACTAATTTGTTTAACGCATTTGTTTTGGTTACTCGACGTCTCCGTTCTCGTGTAGCCTACGTATTGCGTTTTTTTTTTAATTTTCTTACCGGGCTAAAGGTTAGCATGTTTAAAATACGTAAGTCGTTTTGTTCAACAAATGTGAGTAGATAACTCATCAGTTGTTTGCATCAGAGCGACAATTTTTGAGATAGTTATTAAAACTGTTTAAAGGTTGTCAAACGTTGTTTCTCGTTGTATATCCTTTAATTCTAGAGTTAAATTGATAAATAACGTGTACGAATTTGTTTAACGCATTTGTTTTGGTTACTCGACGTCTCCGTTCTCGTGTAGCCTACATATTGCGTTTTTTTTTTTAATTTGCTTACCGGGCTAAAGGTTAGCATGTTTAAAATACGTAAGTCGTTTTGTTCAACAAATTTAAGTAGATAACTCATCAGTTGTTTGCATCAGAGCGATAATTTTTGAGATAGTTATTAAAACTTTTTAAAGGTTGTCAAACGTTGTTTCTCGTTGTATATCCTTTAATTCTAGAGTTAAATTGATAAATAACGTGTACGAATTTGTTTAACGCATTTGTTTTGGTTACTCGACGTCTCCGTTCTCGTATAGCCTACATATTGCGTTTTTTTTTTAACTTGCTTACCGGGCTAAAGGTTAGCATGTTTAAAATACGTAAGTCGTTTTGTTCATCATATTTAAGTAGATAACTCATCAGTTGTTTGCATCAGAGCGATAATTTTTGAGATATTAAAACTGTTCAAAGGTTGTCAAACGTTGTTTCTCGTTGTATATCCTTTAATTCTAGAGCTAAATTGATAAATAACGTGTACGAATTTGTTTAACGCATTTGTTTTGGTTACTCGACGTCTCCGTTCTCGTGTAGCCTACATATTGCGTTTTTTTTTTTAATTTGCTTACCGGGCTAAAGGTTAGCATGTTTAAAATACGTAAGTCGTTTTGTTCAACAAATTTAAGTAGATAACTCATCAGTTGTTTGCATCAGAGCGATAATTTTTGAGATAGTTATTAAAACTGTTTAAAGGTTGTCAAACGTTGTTTCTCGTTGTATATCCTTTAATTCTAGAGTTAAATTGATAAATAACGTGTACGAATTTGTTTAACGCATTTGTTTTGGTTACTCGACGTCTCCGTTCTCGGTAGCCTACATATTGCGTTTTTTTTTTTAATTTGCTTACCGGGCTAAAGGTTAGCATGTTTAAAATACGTAAGTCGTTTTGTTCATCATATTTAAGTAGATAACTCATCAGTTGTTTGCATCAGAGCGATAATTTTTGAGATAGTTATTAAAACTGTTTAAAGGTTGTCAAACGTTGTTTCTCGTTGTATATCCTTTAATTCTAGAGTTAAATTGATAAATAACGTGTACGAATTTGTTTAACGCATTTGTTTTGGTTACTCGACGTCTCCGTTCTCGTGTAGCCTACATATTGCGTTTTTTTTTTAATTTGCTTACCGGGCTAAAGGTTAGCATGTTTAAAATACGTAAGTCGTTTTGTTCAACAAATTTGAGTAGATAACTCAGCAGTTGTTTGCATCAGAGCGATAATTTTTGAGATAGTTATTAAAACTGTTTAAAGTTGTCAAACGTTGTTTCTTGTTGTATATCCTTTAATTCTAGAGTTAAATTGATAAATAACGTGTACGAATTTGTTTAACGCATTTGTTTTGGTTACTCGACGTCTCCGTTCTCGTGTAGCCTACATATTGCGTTTTTTTTTTAATTTGCTTACCGGGCTAAAGGTTAGCATGTTTAAAATACGTAAGTCGTTTTGTTCAACAAATTTAAGTAGATAACTCAGCAGTTGTTTGCATCAGAGCGATAATTTTTGAGATAGTTATTAAAACTGTTTAAAGGTTGTCAAACGTTGTTTCTCGTTGTATATCCTTTAATTCTAGAGTTAAATTGATAAATAACGTGTACGAATTTGTTTAACGCATTTGTTTTGGTTACTCGACGTCTCCGTTCTCGTGTAGCCTACATATTGCGTTTTTTTTTTAATTTGCTTACCGGGCTAAAGGTTAGCATGTTTAAAATACGTAAGTCGTTTTGTTCAACAAATTTAAGTAGATAACTCATCAGTTGTTTGCATCAGAGCGGCAATTTTTGAGATAGTTATTAAAACTGTTTAAAGGTTGTCAAACGTTGTTTCTCGTTGTATATCCTTTAATTCTAGTGTTAAATTGATAAATAACGTGTACGAATTTGTTTAACGCATTTGTTTTGGTTACTCGACGTCTCCGTTCTCGTGTAGCCTACATATTGCGTTTTTTTTTTTAATTTGCTTACCGGGCTAAAGGTTAGCATGTTTAAAATACGTAAGTCGTTTTGTTCAACAAATTTAAGTAGATAACTCATCAGTTGTTTGCATCAGAGCGACAATTTTTGAGATAGTTATTAAAACTGTTTAAAGGTTGTCAAACGTTGTTTCTCGTTGTATATCCTTTAATTCTAGAGTTAAATTGATAAATAACGTGTACTAATTTGTTTAACGCATTTGTTTTGGTTACTCGACGTCTCCGTTCTCGTGTAGCCTACATATTGCGTTTTTTTTTTAATTTTCTTACCGGGCTAAAGGTTAGCATGTTTAAAATACGTAAGTCGTTTTGTTCAACAAATGTGAGTAGATAACTCATCACTTGTTTGCATCAGAGCGACAATTTTTGAGATAGTTATTAAAACTGTTTAAAGGTTGTCAAACGTTGTTTCTCGTTGTATATCCTTTAATTCTAGAGTTAAATTGATAAATAACGTGCACGAATTTGTTTAATGCATTTGTATTGGTTACTCGACGTCTTCGTTCTCGTGTAGCCTACATATTGCGTTTTTTTTTTAATTTGCTTACCGGGCTAAAGGTTAGCATGTTTAAAATACGTAAGTCGTTTTGTTCAACAAATTTAAGTAGATAACTCATCAGTTGTTTGCATCAGAGCGATAATTTTTGAGATAGTTATTAAAACTGTTTAAAGGTTGTCAAACGTTGTTTCTCGTTGTATATCCTTTAATTCTAGAGTTAAATTGATAAATAACGTGTACGAATTTGTTTAACGCATTTGTTTTGGTTACTCGACGTCTCCGTTCTCGTGTAGCCTACATATTGCGTTTTTTTTTAACTTGCTTACCGGGCTAAAGGTTAGCATGTTTAAAATACGTAAGTCGTTTTGTTCATCATATTTAAGTAGATAACTCATCAGTTGTTTGCATCAGAGCGATAATTTTTGAGATATTAAAACTGTTTAAAGGTTGTCAAACGTTGTTTCTCGTTGTATATCCTTTAATTCTAGAGTTAAATTGATAAATAACGTGTACGAATTTGTTTAACGCATTTGTTTTGGTTACTCGACGTCTCCGTTCTCATGTAGCCTACATATTGCGTTTTTTTTTTTAATTTGCTTACCGGGCTAAAGGTTAGCATGTTTAAAATACGTAAGTTGTTTTGTTCATCATATTTAAGTAGATAACTCATCAGTTGTTTGCATCAGAGCGATAATTTTTGAGATAGTTATTAAAACTGTTTAAAGGTTGTCAAACGTTGTTTCTCGTTGTATATCCTTTAATTCTAGAGTTAAGTTGATAAATAACGTGTACGAATTTGTTTAACGCATTTGTTTTGGTTACTCGACGTCTCCGTTCTCGTGTAGCCTACATATTGCGTTTTTTTTTTAATTTGCTTACCGGGCTAAAGGTTAGCATGTTTAAAATACGTAAGTCGTTTTGTTCATCAAATTTAAGTAGATAACTCATCAGTTGTTTGCATCAGAGCGATAATTTTTGAGATAGTTATTAAAACTGTTTAAAGGTTGTCAAACGTTGTTTCTCGTTGTATATCCTTTACTTCTAGAGTTAAATTGATAAATAACATGTACGAATTTGTTTAACGCATTTGTTTTGGTTACTCGACGTCTCCGTTCTCGTGTAGCCTACATATTGCGTTTTTTTTTAATTTGCTTACCGGGCTAAAGGTTAGCATGTTTAAAATACGTAAGTCGTTTTGTTCATCATATTTAAGTAGATAACTCATCAGTTGTTTGCATCAGAGCGATAATTTTTGAGATAGTTATTAAAACTGTTTAAAGGTTGTCAAACGTTGTTTCTCGTTGTATATCCTTTAATTCTAGAGTTAAATTGATAAATAACGTGTACGAATTTGTTTAACGCATTTGTTTTGGTTACTCGACGTCTCCGTTCTCGTGTAGCCTACATATTGCGTTTTTTTTTTAATTTGCTTACCGGGCTAAAGGTTAGCATGTTTAAAATACGTAAGTCGTTTTGTTCATCAAATTTAAGTAGATAACTCATCAGTTGTTTGCATCAGAGCGACAATTTTTGAGATAGTTATTAAAACTGTTTAAAGGTTGTCAAACGTTGTTTCTCGTTGTATATCCTTTAATTCTAGAGTTAAATTGATAAATAACGTGTACGAATTTGTTTAACGCATTTGTTTTGGTTACTCGACGTCTCCGTTCTCGTGTATTTTACATATTGCGTTTTTTTTTTTAATTTGCTTACCGGGCTAAAGGTTAGCATGTTTAAAATACGTAAGTCGTTTTGTTCATCAAATTTAAGTAGATAACTCATCAGTTGTTTGCATCAGAGCGATAATTTTTGAGATAGTTATTAAAACTGTTTAAAGGTTGTCAAACGTTGTTTCTCGTTGTATATCCTTTAATTCTAGAGTTAAATTGATAAATAACGTGTACGAATTTGTTTAACGCATTTGTTTTGGTTACTCGACGTCTACGTTCTCGTGTAGCCTACATATTGCGTTTTTTTTTTTAATTTGCTTACCGGGCTAAAGGTTAGCATGTTTAAAATACGTAAGTCGTTTTGTTCATCATATTTAAGTAGATAACTCATCAGTTGTTTGCATCAGAGCGATAATTTTTGAGATAGTTATTAAAACTGTTTAAAGGTTGTCAAACGCTGTTTCTCGTTGTATATCCTTTAATTCTTTTATTTCCGCTCAACAATGACGACTCGCTACTTGACCAAATCTGCGTGTGTATAAATGGTTCTGGTTCTGGTGCGCATGGCTCCCTATATCTGCTTGCCTCTTATGTTCCACCAGGCAGCGCATTTGATGTATACAAAGCTCATGCTGATAACATAATCTCTCTTGTTTTACGAAACCTTAATGATAACCACCTCTGCGTGCTTGGAGACTTCAACCTTTGTAATATTCACTGGTCAACAAATAATTCTAGTTATGGTCTCACACCTAATAATCTTTCTTTGAATCACGAACTGTATTTCATTGATAATTTATTGAGTCTTAATTTAAAGCAAATTAGTAAAAGTGTTAATGCCCTAAATAGATTATTGGATCTAGTATTTATAAGTGACAACATTAATTGTGAAGTCAGCGAATGCTCTAATGCAGTTATTCCCAAGGATAGGCATCACCTACCACTGGTCATTACTTGTAGTTTTTACTGTTATGCGTCGGATACTTCAGATAGCGGATTAACATTCAACTTCAATTCGTGCGATTTTCCTAGATTTAACGGTTTTTTAATGGAAATAAACTGGGACGAATTACTGGAGGGACTTGATACCTCTAACTGCTTCGCCACGTTCAAATCCACTCTATTTAATCACTGTTTGGATAAAATTCCGGTAAAGCGAAAGAGGCCGTATAAACTTCCGTGGTATTCGAAAGAATTAAAAAAACTGAAGAACATAAAAAATAAATATTTGCGTAACTTCAAACGGTCAAAGAATCATATATTCTTTACTAAGTACAAGCACTATTTAAAGATATTTAATCATTTGGATAAGTTTCTGTACAATAACTATATTTATAATATTGAGTCGAATATTAAATCGAATCCTAAAACTTTTTGGAACTATATAAAGTCAAAAAAAGGCGGCTCCATTGTACCCTCTGGTGTTTTCCTTGATGATCAACCTGCGCGATCTCTAAGTGAGGCAGCGAACTTATTTGCTGAGTTTTTTAAGTCAAATTTTTCTCAGGATGATAATAATAAAGCGGTTGATTTTTCATTGGATGCCGTTAGTACCCTGAACTTCGGTACGCTTACTCTCTCCTGTGAGGATGTTAGTAAGGCTATTATTATACTTAAATCCTCATCCCAAACTGACGTTGATGGGTTTTCTTCTGTCTTGTTAAAAAACTGTCCAGCCTTGGTCTATCCGTTGACTCTGATTTTCAATAAATCATTATCATGTGGGACGTTCATCGATGATTGGAAGCTCACCTCGATTACGCTCGTTTTCAAATGTGGAAATAAGAACGATGTGCGTAACTATAGACCAATATCCAAGCTGTCCACAATCTCTAAAATTTTTGAGCATGCTGTGAATGCCAAGTTGAGTTTTGCTGTTAAATCCCTTATATCAGCCAACCAGCACGGGTTTGTTGCTGATAGGTCCACGGTTTCAAATCTTGCTGTTTTTAGCGAATACTGTGTAGATTCTTTCTCTGCTGGACTACAGGTTGATTGCATTTACACTGACTTTTCCAAAGCTTTTGATAGAGTTCCTCACACAGTTCTGATAAAAAAATTAAGCTGTATCGGTTTTCATTCAACGTTTCTTTTGTGGATTCGTTCTTATTTAAGTAATAGACACTGCGTTGTTACCATTGATGGGAAAATGTCTAGTCCGTTCGTTGCGACTTCTGGCGTTCCCCAGGGAAGTATACTAGGCCCACTTTTATTTATATTATTTATTAATGACATCAGCAGTTGTTTTTCGTTTGCAAAGTGTTTACTTTATGCAGATGACTTAAAAATATTCTCAGCTATTAAATCGCAAGAAGATGCCATAAAGATGCAGGATGATATAAATAAGCTTCACCAATGGTGCCTGAACTCCTGTCTCTCTTTAAATACGCAAAAATGCTTCCAAATAGTTTATTCAAAATCAACTAACAATTTCTCTACAAAATACAGTATATCTAACTGTGAACTTCAATGTGTTGACGAGATTAAAGACCTGGGTGTCGTTTTTGACAAAAGGTTTTCCTTCATTAATCACATTAACTACGTAACGTCGAAAGCATATTCTATGCTCGGATTTGTAAGGCGCAATGCTTCAAAATTCTCAGACCCCTATACCTTTAAGGTGCTCTACACGTCATACGTTAGATCTCACATTGAATATGCTGTCTTCATTTGGAGACCAAGCAACCAAACGGCCATTTGTAGAATTGAGAGAATTCAAAAAATTTTCCTTAAATATGCCCTTCGCCCGTTAAACTTTTCGGAGCCGATTCCTTCCTACTCTGCACGTCTTTTACTTTTAAGCCTCAAGTCTTTGGAAAATCGTAGATCTATACTGTGCTTGTCATTCATGTATAACGTTATTAATGGCTACATTGATTGCCCTTATTTGCTGGAAAGGATTCGATTTAATGTTCCCCAAAGATCTCTCAGAAATTCCTTTCCATTTTATTACGATTATTTCAGAACGAATTACGCTGGTAATGCTCCCATTACGCGTGCTATTCGGGAGCTTAACTCAATAAGTAATTCCGTTGCTCTTGATTTTTCTATACAAAGAGCTGAATTTATGAATATTTTGAAGTCTGCTTTCTAAGTAAACCGATTACTTTTAGGCATAAGTATTTTTAAATTTTCCTTGTATCATAGTCTGTAAGGATTAAAATTCATAGACTTAAACAAATAAGTAAATAAATAAATAAATAAATAAATAAAAATTCTAGAGTTAAATTGATAAATAACGTGTACGAATTTGTTTAACGCATTTGTTTTGGTTACTCGACGTCTCCGTTCTCGTGTAGCCTACATATTGCGTTTTTTTTTTTAATTTGCTTACCGGGCTAAAGGTTAGCATGTTTAAAATACGTAAGTCGTTTTGTTCATCAAATTTAAGTAGATAACTCATCAGTTGTTTGCATCAGAGCGACAATTTTTGAGATAGTTATTAAAACTGTTTAAAGGTTGTCAAACGTTGTTTCTCGTTGTATATCCTTTAATTCTAGAGTTAAATTGATAAATAACGTGTACGAATTTGTTTAACGCATTTGTTTTGGTTACTCGACGTCTCCGTTCTCGTGTAGCCTACATATTGCGTTTTTTTTTAATTTGCTTACCGGGCTAAAGGTTAGCATGTTTAAAATACGTAAGTCGTTTTGTTCAACAAATTTGAGTAGATAACTCATCAGTTGTTTGCATCAGAGCGACAATTTTTGAGATAGTTATTAAAACTGTTTAAAGGTTGTCAAACGTTGTTTCTCGTTGTATATCCTTTAATTCTAGAGTTAAATTGATAAATAACGTGTACGAATTTGTTTAACGCATTTGTTTTGGTTACTCGACGTCTCCGTTCTCGTGTAGCCTACATATTGCGTTTTTTTTTTAATTTGCTTACCGGGCTAAAGGTTAGCATGTTTAAAATACGTAAGTCGTTTTGTTCAACAAATTTGAGTAGATAACTCATCAGTTGTTTGCATCAGAGCGACAATTTTTGAGATAGTTATTAAAACTGTTTAAAGGTTGTCAAACGTTGTTTCTCGTTGTATATCCTTTAATTCTAGAGTTAAATTGATAAATAACGTGTACGAATTTGTTTAACGCATTTGTTTTGGTTACTCGACGTCTCCGTTCTCGTGTAGCCAACATATTGCGTTTTTTTTTTTTAATTTGCTTACCGGGCTAAAGGTTAGCATGTTTAAAATACGTAAGTCGTTTTGTTCATCAAATTTAAGTAGATAACTCATCAGTTGTTTGCATCAGAGCGATAATTTTTGAGATAGTTATTAAAACTGTTTAAAGGTTGTCAAACGTTGTTTCTCGTTGTATATCCTTTAATTCTAGAGTTAAATTGATAAATAACGTGTACGAATTTGTTTAACGCATTTGTTTTGGTTACTCGACGTCTCCGTTCTCGTGTAGCCTACATATTGCGTTTTTTTTTTTAATTTGCTTACCGGGCTAAAGGTTAGCATGTTTAAAATACGTAAGTCGTTTTGTTCAACAAATTTGAGTAGATAACTCAGCAGTTGTTTGCATCAGAGCGATAATTTTTGAGATAGTTATTAAAACTGTTTAAAGTTGTCAAACGTTGTTTCTCGTTGTATATCCTTTAATTCTAGAGTTAAATTGATAAATAACGTGTACGAATTTGTTTAACGCATTTGTTTTGGTTACTCGACGTCTCCGTTCTCGTGTAGCCTACATATTGCGTTTTTTTTTTTTAATTTGCTTACCGGGCTAAAGGTTAGCATGTTTAAAATACGTAAGTCGTTTTGTTCATCAAATTTAAGTAGATAACTCATCAGTTGTTTGCATCAGAGCGATAATTTTTGAGATAGTTATTAAAACTGTTTAAAGGTTGTCAAACGTTGTTTCTCGTTGTATATCCTTTAATTCTAGAGTTAAATTGATAAATAACGTGTACGAATTTGTTTAACGCATTTGTTTTGGTTACTCGACGTCTCCGTTCTCGTGTAGCCTACATATTGCGTTTTTTTTTAATTTGCTTACCGGGCTAAAGGTTAGCATGTTTAAAATACGTAAGTCGTTTTGTTCATCAAATTTAAGTAGATAACTCATCAGTTGTTTGCATCAGAGCGACAATTTTTTGAGATAGTTATTAAAACTGTTTAAAGGTTGTCAAACGTTGTTTCTCCTTGTATATCCTTTAATTCTAGAGTTAAATTGATAAATAACGTGTACGAATTTGTTTAACGCATTTGTTTTGGTTACTCGATGTCTCCGTTCTCGTGTAGCCTACATATTGCGTTTTTTTTTAATTTGCTTACCGGGCTAAAGGTTAGCATGTTTAAAATACGTAAGTCGTTTTGTTCATCAAATTTAAGTAGATAACTCATCAGTTGTTTGCATCAGAGCGATAATTTTTGAGATAGTTATTAAAACTGTTTAAAGGTTGTCAAACGTTGTTTCTCGTTGTATATCCTTTAATTCTAGAGTTAAATTGATAAATAACGTGTACGAATTTGTTTAACGCATTTGTTTTGGTTACTCGACGTCTCCGTTCTCGTGTAGCCTACATATTGCGTTTTTTTTTAATTTGCTTACCGGGCTAAAGGTTAGCATGTTTAAAATACGTAAGTCGTTTTGTTCATCATATTTAAGTAGATAACTCATCAGTTGTTTGCATCAGAGCGATAATTTTTGAGATAGTTATTAAAACTGTTTAAAGGTTGTCAAACGTTGTTTCTCGTTGTATATCCTTTAATTCTAGAGTTAAATTGATAAATAACGTGTACGAATTTGTTTAACGCATTTGTTTTGGTTACTCGACGTCTCCGTTCTCGTGTAGCCTACATATTGCGTTTTTTTTTTAATTTGCTTACCGGGCTAAAGGTTAGCATGTTTAAAATACGTAAGTCGTTTTGTTCAACAAATTTGAGTAGATAACTCAGCAGTTGTTTGCATCAGAGCGATAATTTTTGAGATATTTATTAAAACTGTTTAAAGTTGTCAAACGTTGTTTCTCGTTGTATATCCTTTAATTCTAGAGTTAAATTGATAAATAACGTGTACGAATTTGTTTAACGCATTTGTTTTGGTTACTCGACGTCTCCGTTCTCGTGTAGCCTACATATTGCGTTTTTTTTTTAATTTGCTTATGGGGGTTTTTTTGTAATTTGCTTACCGGGCTAAAGGTTAGCATGTTTAAAATACGTAAGTCGTTTTGTTCAACAAATTTAAGTAGATAACTCATCAGTTGTTTGCATCAGAGCGACAATTTTTGAGATAGTTATTAAAACTGTTTAAAGGTTGTCAAACGTTGTTTCTCGTTGTATATCCTTTAATTCTAGAGTTAAATTGATAAATAACGTGTACTAATTTGTTTAACGCATTTGTTTTGGTTACTCGACGTCTCCGTTCTCGTGTAGCCTACGTATTGCGTTTTTTTTTTTAATTTTCTTACCGGGCTAAAGGTTAGCATGTTTAAAATACGTAAGTCGTTTTGTTCAACAAATGTGAGTAGATAACTCATCAGTTGTTTGCATCAGAGCGACAATTTTTGAGATAGTTATTAAAACTGTTTAAAGGTTGTCAAACGTTGTTTCTCGTTGTATATCCTTTAATTCTAGAGTTAAATTGATAAATAACGTGTACGAATTTGTTTAACGCATTTGTTTTGGTTACTCGACGTCTCCGTTCTCATGTAGCCTACATATTGCGTTTTTTTTTTAATTTGCTTACCGGGCTAAAGGTTAGCATGTTTAAAATACGTAAGTTGTTTTGTTCATCATATTTAAGTAGATAACTCATCAGTTGTTTGCATCAGAGCGATAATTTTTGAGATAGTTATTAAAACTGTTTAAAGGTTGTCAAACGTTGTTTCTCGTTGTATATCCTTTAATTCTAGAGTTAAGTTGATAAATAACGTGTACGAATTTGTTTAACGCATTTGTTTTGGTTACTCGACGTCTCCGTTCTCGTGTAGCCTACATATTGCGTTTTTTTTTTAATTTGCTTACCGGGCTAAAGGTTAGCATGTTTAAAATACGTAAGTCGTTTTGTTCATCAAATTTAAGTAGATAACTCATCAGTTGTTTGCATCAGAGCGATAATTTTTGAGATAGTTATTAAAACTGTTTAAAGGTTGTCAAAGGTTGTTTCTCGTTGTATATCCTTTAATTCTAGAGTTAAATTGATAAATAACGTGTACGAATTTGTTTAAGGCATTTGTTTTGGTTACTCGACGTCTCCGTTCTCGTGTAGCCTACATATTGCGTTTTTTTTTTAATTTGCTTACCGGGCTAAAGGTTAGCATGTTTAAAATACGTAAGTCGTTTTGTTCAACAAATTTGAGTAGATAACTCATCAGTTGTTTGCATCAGAGCGACAATTTTTGAGATAGTTATTAAAACTGTTTAAAGGTTGTCAAACGTTGTTTCTCGTTGTATATCCTTTAATTTCTAGAGTTAAATTGATAAATAACGTGTACGAATTTGTTTAACGCATTTGTTTTGGTTACTCGACGTCTCCGTTCTCGTGTAGCCTACATATTGCGTTTTTTTTTTTAATTTGCTTACCGGGCTAAAGGTTAGCATGTTTAAAGTACGTAAGTCGTTTTGTTCATCAAATTTAAGTAGATAACTCATCAGTTGTTTGCATCAGAGCGATAATTTTTTGAGATAGTTATTAAAAACTGTTTAAAGGTTGTCAAACGTTGTTTCTCGTTGTATATCCTTTAATTCTAGAGTTAAATTGATAAATAACGTGTACGAATTTGTTTAAACGCATTTGTTTTGGTTACTCGACGTCTCCGTTCTCGTGTAGCCTACATATTGCGTTTTTTTTTTAATTTGCTTACCGGGCTAAAGGTTAGCATGTTTAAAATACGTAAGTCGTTTTGTTCATCATATTTAAGTAGATAACTCATCAGTTGTTTGCATCAGAGCGATAATTTTTGAGATAGTTATTAAAACTGTTTAAGGTTGTCCAAACGTTGTTTCTCGTTTGTATATCCTTTAATTCTAGAGTTAAATTGATAAATAACGTGTACGAAATTTGTTTAACGCATTTGTGTTGGTTACTCGACGTCTCCCGTTCTCGTGTAGCCTACATATTGCGTTTTTTTTTTTTAATTTGCTTACCGGGCTAAAGGTTAGCATGTTTAAAATACGTAAGTCGTTTTGTTCAACAAATTTGAGTAGATAACTCAGCAGTTGTTTGCATCAGAGCGATAATTTTTGAGATAGTTATTAAAACTGTTTAAAGGTTGTCAAACGTTGTTTCTCGTTGTGTATCCTTTAATTCTAGAGTTAAATTGATAAATAACGTGTACGAATTTGTTTAACGCATTTGTTTTGGTTACTCGACGTCTCCGTTCTCGTGTAGCCTACATACTGCGTTTTTTTTTTTAATTTGCTTACCGGGCTAAAGGTTAGCATGTTTAAAATACGTAAGCCGTTTTGTTCATCATATTTAAGTAGATAACTCATCAGTTGTTTGCATCAGAGCGATAATTTTTGAGATAGTTATTAAAACTGTTTAAAGGTTGTCAAACGTTGTTTCTCGTTGTATATCCTTTAATTCTAGAGTTAAGTTGATAAATAACGTGTACGAATTTGTTTAACGCATTTGTTTTGGTTACTCGACGTCTCTCGTTCTCCTGTAGCCTACATATTGCGTTTTTTTTTTAATTTGCTTACCGGGCTAAAGGTTAGCATGTTTAAAATACGTAAGTCGTTTTGTTCAATCAAATTTAAGTAGATAACTCATCAGTTGTTTGCATCAGAGCGATAATTTTTGAGATAGTTATTAAAACTGTTTAAAGGTTGTCAAACGTTGTTTCTCGTTGTATATCCTTTAATTCTAGAGGTTAAATTGATAAATAACGTGTACGAATTTGTTTAACGCATTTGTTTTGGTTACTCGACGACGTCTCCGTTCTCGTGTAGCCTACATATTGCGTTTTTTTTTTAATTTGCTTACCGGGCTAAAGGTTAGCATGTTTAAAATACGTAAGTCGTTTTGTTCATCATATTTAAGTAGATAACTCATCAGTTGTTTGCATCAGAGCGATAATTTTTGAGATAGTTATTAAAACTGTTTAAAGGTTGTCAAACGTTGTTTCTCGTTGTATATCCTTTAATTCTAGATTTAAATTGATAAATAACGTGTACGAATTTGTTTAACGCATTTGTTTTGGTTACTCGACGTCTCCGTTCTCGTGTAGCCTACATATTGCGTTTTTTTTTTAATTTGCTTACCGGGCTAAAGGCTAGCATGTTTAAAATACGTAAATCGTTTTGTTCATCATATTTAAGTAGATAACTCATCAGTTGTTTGCATCAGAGCGATAATTTTTGAGATAGTTATTAAAACTGTTTAAAGGTTGTCAAACGTTGTTTCTCGTTGTATATCCTTTAATTCTAGAGTTAAATTGATAAATAACGTGTACGAATTTGTTTAACGCATTTGTTTTGGTTACTCGACGTCTCCGTTCTCGTGTAGCCTACATATTGCGTTTTTTTTTAATTTGCTTACCGGGCTAAAGGTTAGCATGTTTAAAATACGTAAGTCGTTTTGTTCATCAAATTTAAGTAGATAACTCATTAGTTGTTTGCATCAGAGCGACAATTTTTGAGATAGTTATTAAAACTGTTTAAAGGTTGTCAAACGTTGTTTCTCGTTGTATATCCTTTAATTCTAGAGTTAAATTGATAAATAACGTGTACGAATTTGTTTAACGCATTTGTTTTGGTTACTCGACGTCTCCGTTCTCGTGTAGCCTACATATTGCGTTTTTTTTTTTTAATTTGCTTACCGGGCTAAAGGTTAGCATGTTTAAAATACGTAAGTCGTTTTGTTCAACAAATTTGAGTAGATAACTCATCAGTTGTTTGCATCAGAGCGACAATTTTTGAGATAGTTATTAAAACTGTTTAAAGGTTGTCAAACGTTGTTTCTCGTTGTATATCCTTTAATTCTAGAGTTAAATTGATAAATAACGTGTACGAATTTGTTTAACGCATTTGTTTTGGTTACTCGACGTCTCCGTTCTCGTGTAGCCTACATATTGCGTTTTTTTTTAATTTGCTTACCGGGCTAAAGGTTAGCATGTTTAAAATACGTAAGTCGTTTTGTTCATCAAATTTAAGTAGATAACTCATCAGTTGTTTGCATCAGAGCGATAATTTTTGAGATAGTTATTAAAACTGTTTAAAGGTTGTCAAACGTTGTTTCTCGTTGTATATCCTTTAATTCTAGAGTTAAATTGATAAATAACGTGTACGAATTTGTTTAACGCATTTGTTTTGGTTACTCGACGTCTCCGTTCTCGTGTAGCCTACATATTGCGTTTTTTTTTTAATTTGCTTACCGGGCTAAAGGTTAGCATGTTTAAAATACGTAAGTCGTTTTGTTCATCATATTTAAGTAGATAACTCATCAGTTGTTTGCATCAGAGCGATAATTTTTGAGATAGTTATTAAAACTGTTTAAAGGTTGTCAAACGTTGTTTCTCGTTGTATATCCTTTAATTCTAGAGTTAAATTGATAAATAACGTGTACGAATTTGTTTAACGCATTTGTTTTGGTTACTCGACGTCTCCGTTCTCGTGTAGCCTACATATTGCGTTTTTTTTTTAATTTGCTTACCGGGCTAAAGGTTAGCATGTTTAAAATACGTAAGTCGTTTTGTTCAACAAATTTGAGTAGATAACTCAGCAGTTGTTTGCATCAGAGCGATAATTTTTGAGATAGTTATTAAAACTGTTTAAAGTTGTCAAACGTTGTTTCTCGTTGTATATCCTTTAATTCTAGAGTTAAATTGATAAATAACGTGTACGAATTTGTTTAACGCATTTGTTTTGGTTACTCGACGTCTCCGTTCTCGTGTAGCCTACATATTGCGTTTTTTTTTTAATTTGCTTACCGGGCTAAAGGTTAGCATGTTTAAAATACGTAAGTCGTTTTGTTCAACAAATTTAAGTAGATAACTCATCAGTTGTTTGCATCAGAGCGACAATTTTTGAGATAGTTATTAAAACTGTTTAAAGGTTGTCAAACGTTGTTTCTCGTTGTATATCCTTTAATTCTAGAGTTAAATTGATAAATAACGTGTACTAATTTGTTTAACGCATTTGTTTTGGTTACTCGACGTCTCCGTTCTCGTGTAGCCTACGTATTGCGTTTTTTTTTTAATTTTCTTACCGGGCTAAAGGTTAGCATGTTTAAAATACGTAAGTCGTTTTGTTCAACAAATGTGAGTAGATAACTCATCAGTTGTTTGCATCAGAGCGACAATTTTTGAGATAGTTATTAAAACTGTTTAAAGGTTGTCAAACGTTGTTTCTCGTTGTATATCCTTTAATTCTAGAGTTAAATTGATAAATAACGTGTACGAATTTGTTTAACGCATTTGTTTTGGTTACTCGACGTCTCCGTTCTCGTGTAGCCTACATATTGCGTTTTTTTTTTTAATTTGCTTACCGGGCTAAAGGTTAGCATGTTTAAAATACGTAAGTCGTTTTGTTCAACAAATTTAAGTAGATAACTCATCAGTTGTTTGCATCAGAGCGATAATTTTTGAGATAGTTATTAAAACTGTTTAAAGGTTGTCAAACGTTGTTTCTCGTTGTATATCCTTTAATTCTAGAGTTAAATTGATAAATAACGTGTACGAATTTGTTTAACGCATTTGTTTTGGTTACTCGACGTCTCCGTTCTCGTGTAGCCTACATATTGCGTTTTTTTTTTTAACTTGCTTACCGGGCTAAAGGTTAGCATGTTTAAAATACGTAAGTCGTTTTGTTCATCATATTTAAGTAGATAACTCATCAGTTGTTTGCATCAGAGCGATAATTTTTGAGATATTAAAACTGTTTAAAGGTTGTCAAACGTTGTTTCTCGTTGTATATCCTTTAATTCTAGAGTTAAATTGATAAATAACGTGTACGAATTTGTTTAACGCATTTGTTTTGGTTACTCGACGTCTCCGTTCTCGTGTAGCCTACATATTGCGTTTTTTTTTTTAATTTGCTTACCGGGCTAAAGGTTAGCATGTTTAAAATACGTAAGTCGTTTTGTTCAACAAATTTAAGTAGATAACTCATCAGTTGTTTGCATCAGAGCGACAATTTTTGAGATAGTTATTAAAACTGTTTAAAGGTTGTCAAACGTTGTTTCTCGTTGTATATCCTTTAATTCTAGAGTTAAATTGATAAATAACGTGTACTAATTTGTTTAACGCATTTGTTTTGGTTACTCGACGTCTCCGTTCTCGTGTAGCCTACGTATTGCGTTTTTTTTTTAATTTTCTTACCGGGCTAAAAGTTAGCATGTTTAAAATACGTAAGTCGTTTTGTTCAACAAATGTGAGTAGATAACTCATCAGTTGTTTGCATCAGAGCGACAATTTTTGAGATAGTTATTAAAACTGTTTAAAGGTTGTCAAACGTTGTTTCTCGTTGTATATCCTTTAATTCTAGAGTTAAATTGATAAATAACGTGTACGAATTTGTTTAACGCATTTGTTTTGGTTACTCGACGTCTCCGTTCTCATGTAGCCTACATATTGCGTTTTTTTTTTAATTTGCTTACCGGGCTAAAGGTTAGCATGTTTAAAATACGTAAGTCGTTTTGTTCATCATATTTAAGTAGATAACTCATCAGTTGTTTGCATCAGAGCGATAATTTTTGAGATAGTTATTAAAACTGTTTAAAGGTTGTCAAACGTTGTTTCTCGTTGTATATCCTTTAATTCTAGATTTAAATTGATAAATAACGTGTACGAATTTGTTTAACGCATTTGTTTTGGTTACTCGACGTCTCCGTTCTCGTGTAGCCTACATATTGCGTTTTTTTTTTTAATTTGCTTACCGGGCTAAAGGCTAGCATGTTTAAAATACGTAAATCGTTTTGTTCATCATATTTAAGTAGATAACTCATCAGTTGTTTGCATCAGAGCGATAATTTTTGAGATAGTTATTAAAACTGTTTAAAGGTTGTCAAACGTTGTTTCTCGTTGTATATCCTTTAATTCTAGAGTTAAATTGATAAATAACGTGTACGAATTTGTTTAACGCATTTGTTTTGGTTACTCGACGTCTCCGTTCTCGTGTAGCCTACATATTGCGTTTTTTTTTAATTTGCTTACCGGGCTAAAGGTTAGCATGTTTAAAATACTCATCAAATTTAAGTAGATAACTCATTAGTTGTTTGCATCAGAGCGACAATTTTTGAGATAGTTATTAAAACTGTTTAAAGGTTGTCAAACGTTGTTTCTCGTTGTATATCCTTTAATTCTAGAGTTAAATTGATAAATAACGTGTACGAATTTGTTTAACGCATTTGTTTTGGTTACTCGACGTCTCCGTTCTCGTGTAGCCTACATATTGCGTTTTTTTTTTTAATTTGCTTACCGGGCTAAAGGTTAGCATGTTTAAAATACGTAAGTCGTTTTGTTCAACAAATTTGAGTAGATAACTCATCAGTTGTTTGCATCAGAGCGACAATTTTTGAGATAGTTATTAAAACTGTTTAAAGGTTGTCAAACGTTGTTTCTCGTTGTATATCCTTTAATTCTAGAGTTAAATTGATAAATAACGTGTACGAATTTGTTTAACGCATTTGTTTTGGTTACTCGACGTCTCCGTTCTCGTGTAGCCTACATATTGCGTTTTTTTTTTAATTTGCTTACCGGGCTAAAGGTTAGCATGTTTAAAATACGTAAGTCGTTTTGTTCATCAAATTTAAGTAGATAACTCATCAGTTGTTTGCATCAGAGCGATAATTTTTGAGATAGTTATTAAAACTGTTTAAAGGTTGTCAAACGTTGTTTCTCGTTGTATATCCTTTAATTCTAGAGTTAAATTGATAAATAACGTGTACGAATTTGTTTAACGCATTTGTTTTGGTTACTCGACGTCTCCGTTCTCGTGTAGCCTACATATTGCGTTTTTTTTTTAATTTGCTTACCGGGCTAAAGGTTAGCATGTTTAAAATACGTAAGTCGTTTTGTTCATCATATTTAAGTAGATAACTCATCAGTTGTTTGCATCAGAGCGATAATTTTTGAGATAGTTATTAAAACTGTTTAAAGGTTGTCAAACGTTGTTTCTCGTTGTATATCCTTTAATTCTAGAGTTAAATTGATAAATAACGTGTACGAATTTGTTTAACGCATTTGTTTTGGTTACTCGACGTCTCCGTTCTCGTGTAGCCTACATATTGCGTTTTTTTTTTAATTTGCTTACCGGGCTAAAGGTTAGCATGTTTAAAATACGTAAGTCGTTTTGTTCAACAAATTTGAGTAGATAACTCAGCAGTTGTTTGCATCAGAGCGATAATTTTTGAGATAGTTATTAAAACTGTTTAAAGTTGTCAAACGTTGTTTCTCGTTGTATATCCTTTAATTCTAGAGTTAAATTGATAAATAACGTGTACGAATTTGTTTAACGCATTTGTTTTGGTTACTCGACGTCTCCGTTCTCGTGTAGCCTACATATTGCGTTTTTTTTTTAATTTGCTTACCGGGCTAAAGGTTAGCATGTTTAAAATACGTAAGTCGTTTTGTTCAACAAATTTAAGTAGATAACTCATCAGTTGTTTGCATCAGAGCGACAATTTTTGAGATAGTTATTAAAACTGTTTAAAGGTTGTCAAACGTTGTTTCTCGTTGTATATCCTTTAATTCTAGAGTTAAATTGATAAATAACGTGTACTAATTTGTTTAACGCATTTGTTTTGGTTACTCGACGTCTCCGTTCTCGTGTAGCCTACGTATTGCGTTTTTTTTTTAATTTTCTTACCGGGCTAAAGGTTAGCATGTTTAAAATACGTAAGTCGTTTTGTTCAACAAATGTGAGTAGATAACTCATCAGTTGTTTGCATCAGAGCGACAATTTTTGAGATAGTTATTAAAACTGTTTAAAGGTTGTCAAACGTTGTTTCTCGTTGTATATCCTTTAATTCTAGAGTTAAATTGATAAATAACGTGTACGAATTTGTTTAACGCATTTGTTTTGGTTACTCGACGTCTCCGTTCTCGTGTAGCCTACATATTGCGTTTTTTTTTTTAATTTGCTTACCGGGCTAAAGGTTAGCATGTTTAAAATACGTAAGTCGTTTTGTTCAACAAATTTAAGTAGATAACTCATCAGTTGTTTGCATCAGAGCGATAATTTTTGAGATAGTTATTAAAACTGTTTAAAGGTTGTCAAACGTTGTTTCTCGTTGTATATCCTTTAATTCTAGAGTTAAATTGATAAATAACGTGTACGAATTTGTTTAACGCATTTGTTTTGGTTACTCGACGTCTCCGTTCTCGTGTAGCCTACATATTGCGTTTTTTTTTTAACTTGCTTACCGGGCTAAAGGTTAGCATGTTTAAAATACGTAAGTCGTTTTGTTCATCATATTTAAGTAGATAACTCATCAGTTGTTTGCATCAGAGCGATAATTTTTGAGATATTAAAACTGTTTAAAGGTTGTCAAACGTTGTTTCTCGTTGTATATCCTTTAATTCTAGAGTTAAATTGATAAATAACGTGTACGAATTTGTTTAACGCATTTGTTTTGGTTACTCGACGTCTCCGTTCTCATGTAGCCTACATATTGCGTTTTTTTTTTTAATTTGCTTACCGGGCTAAAGGTTAGCATGTTTAAAATACGTAAGTTGTTTTGTTCATCATATTTAAGTAGATAACTCATCAGTTGTTTGCATCAGAGCGATAATTTTTGAGATAGTTATTAAAACTGTTTAAAGGTTGTCAAACGTTGTTTCTCGTTATATATCCTTTAATTCTAGAGTTAAGTTGATAAATAACGTGTACGAATTTGTTTAACGCATTTGTTTTGGTTACTGGACGTCTCCGTTCTCGTGTAGCCTACATATTGCGTTTTTTTTTTAATTTGCTTACCGGGCTAAAGGTTAGCATGTTTAAAATACGTAAGTCGTTTTGTTCATCAAATTTTAGTAGATAACTCATCAGTTGTTTGCATCAGAGCGATAATTTTTGAGATAGTTATTAAAACTGTTTAAAGGTTGTCAAACGTTGTTTCTCGTTGTATATCCTTTAATTCTAGAGTTAAATTGATAAATAACGTGTACGAATTTGTTTAACGCATTTGTTTTGGTTACTCGACGTCTCCGTTCTCGTGTAGCCTACATATTGCGTTTTTTTTTTAATTTGCTTACCGGGCTAAAGGTTAGCATGTTTAAAATACGTAAGTCGTTTTGTTCATCATATTTAAGTAGATAACTCATCAGTTGTTTGCATCAGAGCGATAATTTTTGAGATAGTTTTTAAAACTGTTTAAAGGTTGTCAAACGTTGTTTCTCGTTGTATATCCTTTAATTCTAGAGTTAAATTGATAAATAACGTGTACGAATTTGTTTAACGCATTTGTTTTGGTTACTCGACGTCTCCGTTCTCGTGTAGCCTACATATTGCGTTTTTTTTTTAATTTGCTTACCGGGCTAAAGGTTAGCATGTTTAAAATACGTAAGTCGTTTTGTTCATCAAATTTAAGTAGATAACTCATCAGTTGTTTGCATCAGAGCGACAATTTTTGAGATAGTTATTAAAACTGTTTAAAGGTTGTCAAACGTTGTTTCTCGTTGTATATCCTTTAATTCTAGAGTTAAATTGATAAATAACGTGTACGAATTTGTTTAACGCATTTGTTTTGGTTACTCGACGTCTCCGTTCTCGTGTAGCCTACATATTGCGTTTTTTTTTTTAATTTGCTTACCGGGCTAAAGGTTAGCATGTTTAAAATACGTAAGTCGTTTTGTTCAACAAATTTGAGTAGATAACTCATCAGTTGTTTGCATCAGAGCGACAATTTTTGAGATAGTTATTAAAACTGTTTAAAGGTTGTCAAACGTTGTTTCTCGTTGTATATCCTTTAATTCTAGAGTTAAATTGATAAATAACGTGTACGAATTTGTTTAACGCATTTGTTTTGGTTACTCCACGTCTCCGTTCTCGTGTAGCCTACATATTGCGTTTTTTTTTTAATTTGCTTACCGGGCTAAAGGTTAGCATGTTTAAAATACGTAAGTCGTTTTGTTCATCAAATTTAAGTAGATAACTCATAAGTTGTTTGCATCAGAGCGATAATTTTTGAGATAGTTATTAAAACTGTTTAAAGGTTGTCAAACGTTGTTTCTCGTTGTATATCCTTTAATTCTAGAGTTAAATTGATAAATAACGTGTACGAATTTGTTTAACGCATTTGTTTTGGTTACTCGACGTCTCCGTTCTCGTGTAGCCTACATATTGCGTTTTTTTTTTAATTTGCTTACCGGGCTAAAGGTTAGCATGTTTAAAATACGTAAGTCGTTTTGTTCATCATATTTAAGTAGATAACTCATCAGTTGTTTGCATCAGAGCGATAATTTTTGAGATAGTTATTAAAACTGTTTAAAGATTGTCAAACGTTGTTTCTCGTTGTATATCCTTTAATTCTAGAGTTAAATTGATAAATAACGTGTACGAATTTGTTTAACGCATTTGTTTTGGTTACTCGACGTCTCCGTTCTTGTGTAGCCTACATATTGCGTTTTTTTTTTTAATTTGCTTACCGGGCTAAAGGTTAGCATGTTTAAAATACGTAAGTCGTTTTGTTCAACAAATTTGAGTAGATAACTCAGCAGTTGTTTGCATCAGAGCGATAATTTTTGAGATAGTCATTAAAACTGTTTAAAGGTTGTCAAACGTTGTTTCTCGTTGTATATCCTTTAATTCTCGAGTTAAATTGATAAATAACGTGTACGAATTTGTTTATCGCATTTGTTTTGGTTACTCGACGTCTCCGTTCTCGTGTAGCCTACATATTGCGTTTTTTTTTAATTTGCTTACCGGGCTAAAGGTTAGCATGTTTAAAATACGTAAGTCGTTTTGTTCAACAAATTTAAGTAGATAACTCATCAGTTGTTTGCATCAGAGCGATAATTTTTGAGATAGTTATTAAAACTGTTTAAAGGTTGTCAAACGTTGTTTCTCGTTGTATATCCTTTAATTCTAGAGTTAAATTGATAAATAACGTGTACGAATTTGTTTAACGCATTTGTTTTGGTTACTCGACGTCTCCGTTCTCGTGTAGCCTACATATTGCGTTTTTTTTTTAATTTGCTTACCGGGCTAAAGGTTAGCATGTTTAAAATACGTAAGTCGTTTTGTTCAACAAATTTGAGTAGATAACTCAGCAGTTGTTTGCATCAGAGCGATAATTTTTGAGAGAGTTATTAAAACTGTTTAAAGGTTGTCAAACGTTGTTTCTCGTTGTATATCCTTTAATTCTAGAGTTAAATTGATAAATAACGTGTACGAATTTGTTTAACGCATTTGTTTTGGTTACTCGACGTCTCCGTTCTCGTGTAGCCTACATATTGCGTTTTTTTTTTAATTTGCTTACCGGGCTAAAGGTTAGCATGTTTAAAATACGTAAGTCGTTTTGTTCAACAAATTTAAGTAGATAACTCATCAGTTGTTTGCATCAGAGCGACAATTTTTGAGATAGTTATTAAAACTGTTTAAAGGTTGTCAAACGTTGTTTCTCGTTGTATATCCTTTAATTCTAGAGTTAAATTGATAAATAACGTGTACGAATTTGTTTAACGCATTTGTTTTGGTTACTCGACGTCTCCGTTCTCGTGTAGCCTACATATTGCGTTTTTTTTTAATTTTCTTACCGGGCTAAAGGTTAGCATGTTTAAAATACGTAAGTCGTTTTGTTCAACAAATGTGAGTAGATAACTCATCAGTTGTTTGCATCAGAGCGACAATTTTTGAGATAGTTATTAAAACTGTTTAAAGGTTGTCAAACGTTGTTTCTCGTTGTATATCCTTTAATTCTAGAGTTAAATTGATAAATAACGTGTACGAATTTGTTTAACGCATTTGTTTTGGTTACTCGACGTCTCCGTTCTCGTGTAGCCTACATATTGCGTTTTTTTTTTTTTTAATTTGCTTACCGGGCTAAAGGTTAGCATGTTTAAAATACGTAAGTCGTTTCGTTCAACAAATTTAAGTAGATAACTCATCAGTTGTTTGCATCAGAGCGATAATTTTTGAGATAGTTATTAAAACTGTTTAAAGGTTGTCAAACGTTGTTTCTCGTTGTATATCCTTTAATTCTAGAGTTAAATTGATAAATAACGTGCACGAATTTGTTTAACGCATTTGTTTTGGTTACTCGACGTCTCCGTTCTCGTGTAGCCTACATATTGCGTTTTTTTTTTTAATTTGCTTACCGGGCTAAAGGTTAGCATGTTTAAAATACGTAAGTCGTTTTGTTCATCATATTTAAGTAGATAACTCATCAGTTGTTTGCATCAGAGCGATAATTTTTGAGATAGTTATTAAAACTGTTTAAAGGTTGTCAAACGTTGTTTCTCGTTGTATGTCCTTTAATTCTAGAGTTAAATTGATAAATAACGTGTACGAATTTGTTTAACGCATTTGTTTTGGTTACTCGACGTCTCCGTTCTCGTGTAGCCTACATATTGCGTTTTTTTTTTAATTTGCTTACCGGGCTAAAGGTTAGCATGTTTAAAATACGTAAGTCATTTTGTTCATCATATTTAAGTAGATAACTTATCAGTTGTTTGCATCAGAGCGATAATTTTTGAGATAGTTATTAAAACTGTTTAAAGGTTGTCAAACGTTGTTTCTCGTTGTATATCCTTTAATTCTAGAGTTAAATTGATAAATAACGTGTACGAATTTGTTTAACGCATTTGTTTTGGTTACTCGACGTCTCCGTTCTCGTGTAGCCTACATATTGCGTTTTTTTTTTAATTTGCTTACCGGGCTAAAGGTTAGCATGTTTAAAATACGTAAGTCGTTTTGTTCATCAAATTTAAGTAGATAACTCATCAGTTGTTTGCATCAGAGCGATAATTTTTGAGATAGTTATTAAAACTGTTTAAAGGTTGTCAAACGTTGTTTCTCGTTGTATATCCTTTAATTCTAGAGTAAAATTGATAAATAACGTGTACGAATTTGTTTAACGCATTTGTTTTGGTTACTCGACGTCTCCGTTCTCGTGTAGCCTACATATTGCGTTTTTTTTTGAATTTGCTTACCGGGCTAAAGGTTAGCATGTTTGAAATACGTAAGTCGTTTTGTTCATCAAATTTAAGTAGATAACTCATCAGTTGTTTGCATCAGAGCGATAATTTTTGAGATAGTTATTAAAACTGTTTAAAGGTTGTCAAACGTTGTTTCTCGTTGTATATCCTTTAATTCTAGAGTTAAATTGATAAATAACGTGTACGAATTTGTCTAACGCATTTGTTTTGGTTACTCGACGTCTCCGTTCTCGTGTAGCCTACATATTGCGTTTTTTTTTTAATTTGCTTACCGGGCTAAAGGTTAGCATGTTTAAAATACGTAAGTCGTTTTGTTCATCATATTTAAGTAGATAACTTATCAGTTGTTTGCATCAGAGCGATAATTTTTGAGATAGTTATTAAAACTGTTTAAAAGTTGTCAAACGTTGTTTCTCGTTGTATATCCTTTAATTCTAGAGTTAAATTGATAAATAACGTGTACGAATTTGTTTAACGCATTTGTTTTGGTTACTCGACGTCTCCGTTCTCGTGTAGCCTACATATTGCGTTTTTTTTTAAATTTGCTTACCGGGCTAAAAGTTAGCATGTTTAAAATACGTAAGTCGTTTTGTTCATCAAATTTAAGTAGATAACTCATCAGGTGTTTGCATCAGAGCGATAATTTTTGAGATAGTTATTAAAACTGTTTAAAGGTTGTCAAACGTTGTTTCTCGTTGTATATCCTTTAATTCTAGAGTTAAATTGATAAATAACGTGTACGAATTTGTTTAACGCATTTGTTTTGGTTACTCGACGTCTCCGTTCTCGTGTAGCCTACATATTGCGTTTTTTTTTAATTTGCTTACCGGGCTAAAGGTTAGCATGTTTAAAATACGTAAGTCGTTTTGTTCAACAAATTTAAGTAGATAACTCATCAGTTGTTTGCATCAGAGCGATAATTTTTGAGATAGTTATTAAAACTGTTTAAAGGTTGTCAAACGTTGTTTCTCGTTGTATATCCTTTAATTCTAGAGCTAAATTGGTAAATAACGTGTACGAATTTGTTTAACGCAATTGTTTTGGTTACTCGACGTCTCCGTTCTCGTGTAGCCTACATATTGCGTTTTTTTTTTAATTTGCTTTCCGGGCTAAAGGTTAGCATGTTTAAAATACGTAAGTCGTTTTGTTCATCATATTTAAGTAGATAACTCATCAGTTGTTTGCATCAGAGCGATAATTTTTGAGATAGTTATTAAAACTGTTTAAAGGTTGTCAAACGTTGTTTCTCGTTGTATATCCTTTAATTCTAGAGTTAAATTGATAAATAACGTGTACGAATTTGTTTAACGCATTTGTTTTGGTTACTCGACGTCTCCGTTCTCGTGTAGCCTACATATTGGGTTTTTTTTTTAATTTGCTTACCGGGCTAAAGGTTAGCATGTTTAAAATACGTAAGTCGTTTTGTTCATCATATTTAAGTAGATAACTCATCAGTTGTTTGCATCAGAGCGATAATTTTTGAGATAGTTATTAAAACTGTTTAAAGGTTGTCAAACGTTGTTTCTCGTTGTATATCCTTTAATTCTAGAGTTAAATTGATAAATAACGTGTACGAATTTGTTTAACGCATTTGTTTTGGTTACTCGACGTCTCCGTTCTCGTGTAGCCCACATATTGCGTTTTTTTTTTAATTTGCTTACCGGGCTAAAGGTTAGCATGTTTAAAATACGTAAGTCGTTTTGTTCATCATATTTAAGTAGATAACTCATCAGTTGTTTGCATCAGAGCGATAATTTTTGAGATAGTTATTAAAACTGTTTAAAGGTTGTCAAACGTTGTTTCTCGTTGTATATCCTTTAATTCTAGAGCTAAATTGATAAATAACGTGTACGAATTTGTTTAACGCATTTGTTTTGGTTACTCGACGTCTCCGTTCTCGTGTAGCCTACATATTGCGTTTTTTTTTTTAATTTGCTTACCGGGCTAAAGGTTAGCATGTTTAAAATACGTAAGTCGTTTTGTTCATCAAATTTAAGTAGATAACTCATCAGTTGTTTGCATCAGAGCGATAATTTTTGAGATAGTTATTAAAATTGTTTAAAGGTTGTCAAACGTTGTTTCTCGTTGTATATCCTTTAATTCTAGAGTTAAATTGATAAATAACGTGTACGAATTTGTTTAACGCATTTGTTTTGGTTACTCGACGTCTCCGTTCTCGTGTAGCCTACATATTGCGTTTTTTTTTTAATTTGCTTACCGGGCTAAAGGTTAGCATGTTTAAAATACGTAAGTCGTTTTGTTCATCAGATTTAAGTAGATAACTCATCAGTTGTTGGCATCAGAGCGACAATTTTTGAGATAGTTATTAAAACTGTTTAAAGGTTGTCAAACGTTGTTTCTCGTTGTATATCCTTTAATTCTAGAGTTAAATTGATAAATAACGTGTACGAATTTGTTTAACGCATTTGTTTTGGTTACTCGACGTCTCCGTTCTCGTGTAGCCTACATATTGCGTTTTTTTTTTAATTTGCTTACCGGGCTAAAGGTTAGCATGTTTAAAATACGTAAGTCGTTTTGTTCATCATATTTAAGTAGATAACTCATCAGTTGTTTGCATCAGAGCGATAATTTTTGAGATAGTTATTAAAACTGTTTAAAGGTTGTCAAACGTTTTTTCTCGTTGTATATCCTTTAATTCTAGAGTTAAATTGATAAATAACGTGTACGAATTTGTTTAACGCATTTGTTTTGGTTACTCGACGTCTCCGTTCTCGTGTAGCCTACATATTGCGTTTTTTTTTTAATTTGCTTACCGGGCTAAAGGTTAGCATGTTTAAAATACGTAAGTCGTTTTGTTCATCATATTTAAGTAGATAACTCATCAGTTGTTTGCATCAGAGCGATAATTTTTGAGATAGTTATTAAAACTGTTTAAAGGTTGTCAAACGTTGTTTCTCGTTGTTTATACTTTAATTCTAGAGTTAAATTGATAAATAACGTGTACGAATTTTTTTAACGCATTTGTTTTGGTTACTCGACGTCTCCGTTCTCGTGTAGCCTACATATTGCGTTTTTTTTTTAATTTGCTTACCGGGCTAAAGGTTAGCATGTTTAAAATACGTAAGTCGTTTTGTTCATCATATTTAAGTAGATAACTCATCAGTTGTTTGCATCAGAGCGATAATTTTTGAGATAGTTATTAAAACTGTTTAAAGGTTGTCAAACGTTGTTTCTCGTTGTATATCCTTTAATTCTAGAGCTAAATTGATAAATAACGTGTACGAATTTGTTTAACGCATTTGTTTTGGTTACTCGACGTCTCCGTTCTCGTGTAGCCTACATATTGCGTTTTTTTTTAATTTGCTTACCGGGCTAAAGGTTAGCATGTTTAAAATACGTAAGTCGTTTTGTTCATTAAATTTAAGTAGATAACTCATCAGTTGTTTGCATCAGAGCGATAATTTTTGAGATAGTTATTAAAACTGTTTAAAGGTTGTCAAACGTTGTTTCTCGTTGTATATCCTTTAATTCTAGAGTTAAATTGATAAATAACGTGTACGAATTTGTTTAACGCATTTGTTTTGGTTACTCGACGTCTCCGTTCTCGTGTAGCCTACATATTGCGTTTTTTTTTTAATTTGCTTACCGGGCTAAAGGTTAGCATGTTTAAAATACGTAAGTCGTTTTGTTCATCATATTTAAGTAGATAACTCATCAGTTGTTGGCATCAGAGCGACAATTTTTGAGATAGTTATTAAAACTGTTTAAAGGTTGTCAAACGTTGTTTCTCGTTGTATATCCTTTAATTCTAGAGTTAAATTGATAAATAACGTGTACGAATTTGTTTAACGCATTTGTTTTGGTTACTCGACGTCTCCGTTCTCGTGTAGCCTACATATTGCGTTTTTTTTTTAATTTGCTTACCGGGCTAAAGGTTAGCATGTTTAAAATACGTAAGTCGTTTTGTTCATCATATTTAAGTAGATAACTCATCAGTTGTTTGCATCAGAGCGATAATTTTTGAGATAGTTATTAAAACTGTTTAAAGGTTGCCAAACGTTTTTTCTCGTTGTATATCCTTTAATTCTAGAGTTAAATTGATAAATAACGTGTACGAATTTGTTTAACGCATTTGTTTTGGTTACTCGACGTCTCCGTTCTCGTGTAGCCTACATATTGCGTTTTTTTTTTAATTTGCTTACCGGGCTAAAGGTTAGCATGTTTAAAATACGTAAGTCGTTTTGTTCATCATATTTAAGTAGATAACTCATCAGTTGTTTGCATCAGAGCGATAATTTTTGAGATAGTTATTAAAACTGTTTAAAGGTTGTCAAACGTTGTTTCTCGTTGTATATCCTTTAATTCTAGAGTTAAATTGATAAATAACGTGTACGAATTTGTTTAACGCATTTGTTTTGGTTACTCGACGTCTCCGTTCTCGTGTAGCCTACATATTGCGTTTTTTTTTTTAATTTGCTTACCGGGCTAAAGGTTAGCATGTTTAAAATACGTAAGTCGTTTTGTTCATCAAATTTAAGTAGATAACTCATCAGTTGTTTGCATCAGAGCGACAATTTTTGAGATAGTTATTAAAACTGTTTAAAGGTTGTCAAACGTTGTTTCTCGTTGCATATCCTTTAATTCTAGAGTTAAATTGATAAATAACGTGTACGAATTTGTTTAACGCATTTTTTTTGGTTACTCGACGTCTCCGTTCTCGTGTAGCCTACATATTGCGTTTTTTTTTTTAATTTGCTTACCGGGCTAAAGGTTAGCATGTTTAAAATACGTAAGTCGTTTTGTTCAACAAATTTAAGTAGATAACTCATCAGTTGTTTGCATCAGAGCGACAATTTTTGAGATAGTTATTAAAACTGTTTAAAGGTTGTCAAACGTTGTTTCTCGTTGTATATCCTTTAATTCTAGAGTTAAATTGATAAATAACGTGTACGAATTTGTTTAACGCATTTGTTTTGGTTACTCGACGTCTCCCTTCTCGTGTAGCCTATCATATTGCGTTTTTTTTTTAATTTGCTTACCGGGCTAAAGGTTAGCATGTTTAAAATACGTAAGTCGTTTTGTTCAACAAATTTGAGTAGATAACTCATCAGTTGTTTGCATCAGAGCGATAATTTTTGAGATAGTTATTAAAACTGTTTAAAGGTTGTCAAACGTTGTTTCTCGTTGTATATCCTTTAATTCTAGAGTTAAATTGATAAATAACGTGCACGAATTTGTTTAACGCATTTGTTTTGGTTACTCGACGTCTCCGTTCTCGTGTAGCCTACATATTGCGTTTTTTTTTTAATTTGCTTACCGGGCTAAAGGTTAGCATGTTTAAAATACGTAAGTCGTTTTGTTCATCATATTTAAGTAGATAACTCATCAGTTGTTTGCATCAGAGCGATAATTTTTGAGATAGTTATTAAAACTGTTTAAAGGTTGTCAAACGTTGTTTCTCGTTGTATATCCTTTAATTCTAGAGTTAAATTGATAAATAACGTGTACGAATTTGTTTAACGCATTTGTTTTGGTTACTCGACGTCTCCGTTCTCGTATAGCCTACATATTGCGTTTTTTTTTAATGTGCTTACCGGGCTAAAGGTTAGCATGTTTAAAATACGTAAGTCGTTTTGTTCATCAAATTTAAGTAGATAACTCATCAGTTGTTTGCATCAGAGCGATAATTTTTGAGATAGTTATTAAAACTGTTTAAAGGTTGTCAAACGTTGTTTCTCGTTGTATATCCTTTAATTCTAGAGTTAAATTGATAAATAACGTGTACGAATTTGTTTAACGCATTTGTTTTGGTTACTCGACGTCTCCGTTCTCGTGTAGCCTACATATTGCGTTTTTTTTTTTTAATTTGCTTACCGGGCTAAAGGTTAGCATGTTTAAAATACGTAAGTCGTTTTGTTCATCATATTTAAGTAGATAACTCATCAGTTGTTTGCATCAGAGCGATAATTTTTGAGATAGTTATTAAAACTGTTTAAAGGTTGTCAAACGTTGTTTCTCGTTGTATATCCTTTAATTCTAGAGTTAAATTGATAAATAACGTGTACGAATTTGTTTAACGCATTTGTTTTGTTTACTCGACGTCTCCGTTCTCGTGTAGCCTACATATTGCGTTTTTTTTAATTTGCTTTCCGGGCTAAAGGTTAGCATGTTTAAAATACGTAAGTCGTTTTGTTCATCATATTTAAGTAGATAACTCATCAGCTGTTTGCATCAGAGCGACAATTTTTGAGATAGTTATTAAAACTGTTTAAAGGTTGTCAAACGTTGTTTCTCGTTGTATATCCTTTAATTCTAGAGTTAAATTGATAAATAACGTGTACGAATTTGTTTAACGCATTTGTTTTGGTTACTCGACGTCTCCGTTCTCGTGTAGCCTACATATTGCGTTTTTTTTTTAATTTGCTTACCGGGCTAAAGGTTAGCATGTTTAAAATACGTAAGTCGTTTTGTTCATCATATTTAAGTAGATAACTCATCAGTTGTTTGCATCAGAGCGATAATTTTTGAGATAGTTATTAAAACTGTTTAAAGGTTGTCAAACGTTGTTTCTCGTTGTATATCCTTTAATTCTAGAGTTAAATTGATAAATAACGTGTACAAATTTGTACAACGCATTTGTTTTGGTTACTCGACGTCTCCGTTCTCATGTAGCCTACATATTGCGTTTTTTTTTTTAATTTGCTTACCGGGCTAAAGGTTAGCATGTTTAAAATACGTAAGTCGTTTTGTTCATCAAATTTAAGTAGATAACTCATCAGTTGTTTGCATCAGAGCGATAATTTTTGAGATAGTTATTAAAACTGTTTAAAGGTTGTCAAACGTTGTTTCTCGTTGTATATCCTTTAATTCTAGAGTTAAGTTGATAAATAACGTGTACGAATTTGTTTAACGCATTTGTTTTGGTTACTCGACGTCTCCGTTCTCGTGTAGCCTACATATTGCGTTTTTTTTTTTAATTTGCTTACCGGGCTAAAGGTTAGCATGTTTAAAATACGTAAGTCGTTTTGTTCATCATATTTAAGTAGATAACTCATCAGTTGTTTGCATCAGAGCGATAATTTTTGAGATAGTTATTAAAACTGTTTAAAGGTTGTCAAACGTTGTTTCTCGTTGTATATCCTTTAATTCTAGAGTTAAATTGATAAATAACGTGTACGAATTTGTTTAACGCATTTGTTTTGGTTACTCGACGTCTCCGTTCTCGTGTAGCCTACATATTGCGTTTTTTTTTTAATTTGCTTACCGGGCTAAAGGTTAGCATGTTTAAAATACGTAAGTCGTTTTGTTCATCATATTTAAGTAGATAACTCATCAGTTGTTTGCATCAGAGCGATAATTTTTGAGATAGTTATTAAAACTGTTTAAAGGTTGTCAAACGTTGTTTCTCGTTGTATATCCTTTAATTCTAGAGTTAAATTGATAAATAACGTGTACGAATTTGTTTAACGCATTTGTTTTGGTTACTCGACGTCTCCGTTATCGTGTAGCCTACATATTGCATTTTTTTTTTAATTTGCTTACCGGGCTAAAGGTTAGCATGTTTAAAATACGTAAGTCGTTTTGTTCATCATATTTAAGTAGATAACTCATCAGTTGTTTGCATCAGAGCGATAATTTTTGAGATAGTTATTAAAACTGTTTAAAGGTTGTCAAACGTTGTTTCTCGTTGTATATCCTTTAATTCTAGAGTTAAATTGATAAATAACGTGTACGAATTTGTTTAACGCATTTGTTTTGGTTACTCGACGTCTCCGTTCTCGTGTAGCCTACATATTGCGTTACCGGGCTAAAGGTTAGCATGTTTAAAATACGTAAGTCGTTTTGTTCATCAAATTTAAGTAGATAACTCATCAGTTGTTTGCATCAGAGCGACAATTTTTGAGATAGTTATTAAAACTGTTTAAAGGTTGTCAAACGTTGTTTCTCGTTGTATATCCTTTAATTCTAGAGTTAAATTGATAAATAACGTGTACGAATTTGTTTAACGCATTTGTTTTGGTTACTCGACGTCTCCGTTCTCGTGTAGGCCTACATATTGCGTTTTTTTTTTAATTTGCTTACCGGGCTAAAGGTTAGCATGTTTAAAATACGTAAGTAGTTTTGTTCAACAAATTTGAGTAGATAACTCATCAGTTGTTTGCATCAGAGCGACAATTTTGAGATAGTTATTAAAACTGTTTAAATGTTGTCAAACGTTGTTTCTCGTTGTATATCCTTTAATTCTAGAGTTAAATTGATAAATAACGTGTACGAATTTGTTTAACGCATTTGTTTTGGTTACTCGACGTCTCCATTCTCGTGTAGCCTACATATTGAGTTTTTTTTTAATTTGCTTACCGGCTAAAGGTTAGCATGTTTAAAATACGTAAGTCGTTTTGTTCATCAAATTTAAGTAGATAACTCATCAGTTGTTTGCATCAGAGCGATAATTTTTGAGATAGTTATTAAAACTGTTTAAAGGTTGTCAAACGTTGTTTCTCGTTGTATATCCTTTAATTCTAGAGTTAAATTGATAAAAAACGTGTACGAATTTGTTTAACGCATTTGTTTTGATTACTCGACGTCTCCGTTCTCGTGTAGCCTACATATTGCGTTTTTTTTTTAATTTGCTTACCGGCTAAAGGTTAGCATGTTTAAAATACGTAAGTCGTTTTGTTCATCATCAGTTGTTTGCATCAGAGCGATAATTTTTGAGATAGTTATTAAAACTGTTTAAAGGTTGTCAAACGTTGTTTTCTCGTTGTATATCCTTTAATTCTAGAGTTAAATTGATAAATAACGTGTACGATTTGTTCAACGCATTTGTTTTGGTTACTCGACGTCCTCCGTTCTCGTGTAGCCTACATATTGCGTTTTTTTTTTAATTGCTTACCGGGCTAAAGGTTAGCATGTTTAAAATACGTAAGTCGTTTTGTTCAACAAATTTGAGTAGATAACTCAGCAGTTGTTTGCATCAGAGCGATAATTTTTGAGATAGTTATTAAAACTGTTTAAAGGTTGTCAAACGTTGTTTCTCGTTGTATATCCTTTAATTCTAGAGTTAAATTGATAAATAACGTGTACGAATTTGTTAACGCATTTGTTTTGGTTACTCGACGTCTCCGTTCTCGTGTAGCCTACATATTGCGTTTTTTTTTTAATTTGCTTACCGGGCTAAAGGTTAGCATGTTTAAAATACGTAAGTCGTTTTGTTCAACAAATTTAAGTAGATAACTCATCAGTTGTTTGCATCAGAGCGATAATTTTTGAGATAGTTATTAAAACTGTTTAAAGGTTGTCAAACGTTGTTTCTCGTTGTATATCCTTTAATTCTAGAGTTAAATTGATAAATAACGTGTACGAATTTGTTTAACGCATTTGTTTTGGTTACTCGACGTCTCCGTTCTCGTGTAGCCTACATATTGCGTTTTTTTTTTATTTGCTTACCGGGCTAAAGGTTAGCATGTTTAAAATACGTAAGTCGTTTTGGTTCAACAAATTTGAGTAGATAACTCAGCAGTTGTTTGCATCAGAGCGATAATTTTTGAGATAGTTTATTAAAACTGTTTAAAGGTTGTCAAACGTTGTTTCTCGTTGTATATCCTTTAATTCTAGAGTTAAATTGATAAATAACGTGTACGAATTTGTTAACGCATTTGTTTTGGTTACTCGACGTCTCCGTTCTCGTGTAGCCTACATATTGCGTTTTTTTTAATTTGCTTACCGGGCTAAAGGTTAGCATGTTTAAAATACGTAAGTCGTTTTGTTCACAAATTTAAGTAGATAACTCATCAGTTGTTTGCATCAGAGCGACAATTTTTGAGATAGTTATTAAAACTGTTTAAAGGTTGTCAAACGTTGTTTCTCGTTGTATATACTTTAATTCTAGAGTTAAATTGATAAATACCGTGTACGAATTTGTTTAACGCATTTGTTTTGGTTACTCGACGTCTCCGTTCTCGTGTAGCCTACATATTGCGTTTTTTTTTTAATTTGCTTACGGGCTAAAGGTTAGCATGTTTAAAATACGTAAGTCGTTTTGTCAAACAAATTTAAGTAGATAACTCATCAGTTTGTTTGCATCAGAGCGACAATTTTTGAGATAGTTATTAAAACTGTTTAAAGGTTGTCAAACGTTGTTTCTCGTTGTAATATCCTTTAATTCTAGAGTTAAATTGATAAATAACGTGTACGAATTTGTTTAACGCATTTGTTTTGGTTACTCGACGTCTCCGTTCTCGTGTAGCCTACATATTGCGTTTTTTTTTTAATTTTCTTACCGGGCTAAAGGTTAGCATGTTTAAAATACGTAAGTCGTTTTGTTCAACAAATGTGAGTAGATAACTCATCAGTTGTTTGCATCAGAGCGACAATTTTTGAGATAGTTATTAAAACTGTTTAAAGGTTGTCAAACGTTGTTTCTCGTTGTATATCCTTTAATTCTAGAGTTAAATTGATAAATAACGTGTACGAATTTGTTTAACGCATTTGTTTTGGTTACTCGACGTCTCCGTTCTCGTGTAGCCTACATATTGCGTTTTTTTTTTAATTTGCTTACCGGGCTAAAGGTTAGCATGTTTAAAATACGTAAGTCGTTTTGTTCAACAAATTTAAGTAGATAACTCATCAGTTGTTTGCATCAGAGCGATAATTTTTGAGATAGTTATTAAAACTGTTTAAAGGTTGTCAAACGTTGTTTCTCGTTGTATATCCTTTAATTCTAGAGTTAAATTGATAAATAACGTGCACGAATTTGTTTAACGCATTTGTTTTGGTTACTCGACGTCTCCGTTCTAGTGTAGCCTACATATTGCGTTTTTTTTTTAATTTGCTTACCGGGCTAAAGGTTAGCATGTTTAAAATACGTAAGTCGTTTTGTTCATCATATTTAAGTAGATAACTCATCAGTTGTTTGCATCAGAGCGATAATTTTTGAGATAGTTATTAAAACTGTTTAAAGGTTGTCAAACGTTGTTTCCCGTTGTATATCCTTTAATTCTAAAGTTAAATTGATAAATAACGTGTACGAATTTGTTTAACGCATTTGTTTTGGTTACTCGACGTCTCCGTTCTCGTGTAGCCTACATATTGCGTTTTTTTTTAATTTGCTTACCGGGCTAAAGGTTAGCATGTTTAAAATACGTAAGTCGTTTTGTTCATCATATTTAAGTAGATAACTTATCAGTTGTTTGCATCAGAGCGATAATTTTTTAGATAGTTATTAAAACTGTTTAAAGGTTGTCAAACGTTGTTTCTCGTTGTACATCCTTTAATTCTAGAGTTAAATTGATAAATAACGTGTACGAATTTGTTTAACGCATTTGTTTTGGTTACTCGACGTCTCCGTTCTCGTGTAGCCTACATATTGCGTTTTTTTTTTAATTTGCTTACCGGGCTAAAGGTTAGCATGTTTAAAATACGTAAGTCGTTTTGTTCATCAAATTTAAGTAGATAACTCATCAGTTGTTTGCTTCAGAGCGATAATTTTTGAGATAGTTATTAAAACTGTTTAAAGGTTGTCAAACGTTGTTTCTCGTTGTATATCCTTTAATTCTAGAGTTAAATTGATAAATAACGTGTACGAATTTGTTTAACGCATTTGTTTTGGTTACTCGACGTCTCCGTTCTCGTGTAGCCTACATATTGCGTTTTTTTTTTAATTTGCTTACCGGGCTAAAGGTTAGCATGGTTAAAATACGTAAGTCGTTTTGTTCATCAAATTTAAGTAGATAACTCATCAGTTGTTTGCATCAGAGCGATAATTTTTGAGATAGTTATTAAAACTGTTTAAAGGTTGTCAAACGTTGTTTCTCGTTGTATATCCTTTAATTCTAGAGTTAAATTGATAAATAACGTGTACGAATTTGTTTAACGCATTTGTTTTGGTTACTCGACGTCTCCGTTCTCGTGTAGCCTACATATTGCGTTTTTTTTTTAATTTGCTTACCGGGCTAAAGGTTAGCATGTTTAAAATACGTAAGTCGTTTTGTTCATCAAATTTAAGTAGATAACTCATCAGGTGTTTGCATCAGAGCGATAATTTTTGAGATAGTTATTAAAACTGTTTAAAGGTTGTCAAACGTTGTTTCTCGTTGTATATCCTTTAATTCTAGAGTTAAATTGATAAATAACGTGTACGAATTTGTTTAACGCATTTGTTTTGGTTACTCGACGTCTCCGTTCTCGTGTAGCCTACATATTGCGTTTTTTTTTAATTTGCTTTCCGGGCTAAAGGATAGCAGGTTTAAAATACGTAAGTCGTTTTGTTCATCATATTTAAGTAGATAACTCATCAGGTGTTTGCATCAGAGCGATAATTTTTGAGATAGTTATTAAAACTGTTTAAAGGTTGTCAAACGTTGTTTCTCGTTGTATATCCTTTAATTCTAGAGTTAAATTGATAAATAACGTGTACGAATTTGTTTAACGCATTTGTTTTGGTTACTCGACGTCTCCGTTCTCGTGTAGCCTACATATTGCGTTTTTTTTTTAATTTGCTTACCGGGCTAAAGGTTAGCATGTTTAAAATACGTAAGTCGTTTTGTTCATCATATTTAAGTAGATAACTCATCAGTTGTTTGCATCAGAGCGATAATTTTTGAGATAGTTATTAAAACTGTTTAAAGGTTGTCAAACGTTGTTTCTCGTTGTATATCCTTTAATTCTAGAGTTAAATTGATAAATAACGTGTACGAATTTGTTTAACGCATTTGTTTTGGTTACTCGACGTCTCCGTTCTCGTGTAGCCTACATATTGCGTTTTTTTTTTAATTTGCTTACCGGGCTAAAGGTTAGCATGTTTAAAATACGTAAGTCGTTTTGTTCATCATATTTAAGTAGATAACTCATCAGTTGTTTGCATCAGAGCGATAATTTTTGAGATAGTTATTAAAACTGTTTAAAGGTTGTCAAACGTTGTTTCTCGTTGTATATCCTTTAATTCTAGAGTTAACTTGATAAATAACGTGTACGAATTTGTTTAACGCATTTGTTTTGGTTACTCGATGTCTCCGTTCTCGTGTAGCCTACATATTGCGTTTTTTTTTTAATTTGCTTACCGGGCTAAAGGTTAGCATGTTTAAAATACGTAAGTCGTTTTGTTCATCAAATTTAAGTAGATAACTCATCAGTTGTTTGCATCAGAGCGAAATTTTTGAGATAGTTATTAAAACTGTTTAAAGGTTGTCAAACGTTGTTTCTCGTTGTATATCCTTTAATTCTAGAGTTAAATTGATAAATAACGTGTACGAATTTGTTTAACGCATTTGTTTTGGTTACTCGACGTCTCCGTTCTCGTGTAGCCTACATATTGCGTTTTTTTTTTTAATTTGCTTACCGGGCTAAAGGTTAGCATGTTTAAAATACGTAAGTCGTTTTGTTCATCATATTTAAGTAGATAACTCATCAGTTGTTTGCATCAGAGCGACAATTTTTGAGATAGTTATTAAAACTGTTTAAAGGTTGTCAAACGTTGTTTCTCGTTGTATATCCTTTAATTCTAGAGTTAAATTGATAAATAACGTGTACGAATTTGTTTAACGCATTTGTTTTGGTTACTCGACGTCTCCGTTCTCGTGTAGCCTACATATTGCGTTTTTTTTTTTATTTGCTTACCGGGCTAAAGGTTAGCATGTTTAAAATACGTAAGTCGTTTTGTTCATCATATTTAAGTAGATAACTCATCAGTTGTTTGCATCAGAGCGATAATTTTTGAGATAGTTATTAAAACTGTTTAAAGGTTGTCAAACGTTTTTTCTCGTTGTATATCCTTTAATTCTAGAGTTAAATTGATAAATAACGTGTACGAATTTGTTTAACGCATTTGTTTTGGTTACTCGACTTCTCCGTTCTCGTGTAGCCTACATATTGCGTTTTTTTTTTTAATTTGCTTACCGGGCTAAAGGTTAGCATGTTTAAAATACGTAAGTCGTTTTGTTCATCATATTTAAGTAGATAACTCATCAGTTGTTTGCATCAGAGCGATAATTTTTGAGATAGTTATTAAAACTGTTTAAAGGTTGTCAAACGTTGTTTCTCGTTGTATATCCTTTAATTCTAGAGTTAAATTGATAAATAACGTGTACGAATTTGTTTAACGCATTTGTTTTGGTTACTCGACGTCTCCGTTCTCGTGTAGCCTACATATTGCGTTTTTTTTTTAATTTGCTTACCGGGCTAAAGGTTAGCATGTTTAAAATACGTAAGTCGTTTTGTTCATCAAATTTAAGTAGATAACTCATCAGTTGTTTGCATCAGAGCGACAATTTTTGAGATAGTTATTAAAACTGTTTAAAGGTTGTCAAACGTTGTTTCTCGTTGTATATCCTTTAATTCTAGAGTTAAATTGATAAATAACGTGTACGAATTTGTTTAACGCATTTGTTTTGGTTACTCGACGTCTCCGTTCTCGTGTAGCCTACATATTGCGTTTTTTTTTTTAATTTGCTTACCGGGCTAAAGGTTAGCATGTTTAAAATACGTAAGTCGTTTTGTTCAACAAATTTAAGTAGATAACTCATCAGTTGTTTGCATCAGAGCGATAATTTTTGAGATAGTTATTAAAACTGTTTAAAGGTTGTCAAACGTTGTTTCTCGTTGTATATCCTTTAATTCTAGAGTTAAATTGATAAATAACGTGTACGAATTTGTTTAACGCATTTGTTTTGGTTACTCGACGTCTCCGTTCTCGTATAGCCTACATATTGCGTTTTTTTTTTAATTTGCTTACCGGGCTAAAGGTTAGCATGTTTAAAATACGTAAGTCGTTTTGTTCATCAAATTTAAGTAGATAACTCATCAGTTGTTTGCATCAGAGCGATAATTTTTGAGATAGTTATTAAAACTGTTTAAAGGTTGTCAAACGTTGTTTCTCGTTGTATATCCTTTAATTCTAGAGTTAAATTGATAAATAACGTGTACGAATTTGTTTAACGCATTTGTTTTGGTTACTCGACGTCTCCGTTCTCGTGTAGCCTACATATTGCGTTTTTTTTTTAACTTGCTTACCGGGCTAAAGGTTAGCATGTTTAAAATACGTAAGTCGTTTTGTTCAACAAATTTAAGTAGATAACTCATCAGTTGTTTGCATCAGAGCGACAATTTTTGAGATAGTTATTAAAACTGTTTAAAGGTTGTCAAACGTTGTTTCTCGTTGTATATCCTTTAATTCTAGAGTTAAATTGATAAATAACGTGTACGAATTTGTTTAACGCATTTGTTTTGGTTACTCGACGTCTCCGTTCTCGTGTAGCCTACATATTGCGTTTTTTTTTTTAATTTGCTTACCGGGCTAAAGGTTAGCATGTTTAAAATACGTAAGTCGTTTTGTTCATCATATTTAAGTAGATAACTCATCAGTTGTTTGCATCAGAGCGACAATTTTTGAGATAGTTATTAAAACTGTTTAAAGGTTGTCAAACGTTGTTTCTCGTTGTATATCCTTTAATTCTAGAGTTAAATTGATAAATAACGTGTACGAATTTGTTTAACGCATTTGTTTTGGTTACTCGACGTCTCCGTTCTCGTGTAGCCTACATATTGCGTTTTTTTTTTTTAATTTGCTTACCGGGCTAAAGGTTAGCATGTTTAAAATACGTAAGTCGTTTTGTTCATCATATTTAAGTAGATAACTCATCAGTTGTTTGCATCAGAGCGATAATTTTTGAGATAGTTATTAAAACTGTTTAAAGGTTGTCAAACGTTGTTTCTCGTTGTATATCCTTTAATTCTAGAGTTAAATTGATAAATAACGTGTACGAATTTGTTTAACGCATTTGTTTTGGTTACTCGACGTCTCCGTTCTCGTGTAGCCTACATATTGCGTTTTTTTTTTTAATTTGCTTACCGGGCTAAAGGTTAGCATGTTTAAAATACGTAAGTCGTTTTGTTCAACAAATTTAAGTAGATAACTCATCAGTTGTTTGCATCAGAGCGACAATTTTTGAGATAGTTATTAAAACTGTTTAAAGGTTGTCAAACGTTGTTTCTCGTTGTATATCCTTTAATTCTAGAGTTAAATTGATAAATAACGTGTACGAATTTGTTTAACGCATTTGTTTTGGTTACTCGACGTCTCCGTTCTCGTGTAGCCTACATATTGCGTTTTTTTTTTAATTTGCTTACCGGGCTAAAGGTTAGCATGTTTAAAATACGTAAGTCGTTTTGTTCATCAAATTTAAGTAGATAACTCATCAGTTGTTTGCATCAGAGCGACAATTTTTGAGATAGTTATTAAAACTGTTTAAAGGTTGTCAAACGTTGTTTCTCGTTGTATATCCTTTAATTCTAGAGTTAAATTGATAAATAACGTGTACGAATTTGTTTAACGCATTTGTTTTGGTTACTCGACGTCTCCGTTCTCGTGTAGCCTACATATTGCGTTTTTTTTTTAATTTGCTTACCGGGCAAAAGGTTAGCATGTTTAAAATACGTAAGTAGTTTTGTTCAACAAATTTGAGTAGATAACTCATCAGTTGTTTGCATCAGAGCGACAATTTTTGAGATAGTTATTAAAACTGTTTAAAGGTTGTCAAACGTTGTTTCTCGTTGTATATCCTTTAATTCTAGAGTTAAATTGATAAATAAAGTGTACGAATTTGTTTAACGCATTTGTTTTGGTTACTCGACGTCTCCGTTCTCGTGTAGCCTACATATTGAGTTTTTTTTTAATTTGCTTACCGGGCTAAAGGTTAGCATGTTTAAAATACGTAAGTCGTTTTGTTCATCAAATTTAAGTAGATAACTCATCAGTTGTTTGCATCAGAGCGATAATTTTGAGATAGTTATTAAAACTGTTTAAAGGTTGTCAAACGTTGTTTCTCGTTGTATATCCTTTAATTCTAGAGTTAAATTGATAAAAAACGTGTACGAATTTGTTTAACGCATTTGTTTTGGTTACTCGACGTCTCCGTTCTCGTGTAGCCTACATATTGCGTTTTTTTTTTAATTTGCTTACCGGGCTAAAGGTTAGCATGTTTAAAATACGTAAGTCGTTTTGTTCATCATCAGTTGTTTGCATCAGAGCGATAATTTTTGAGATAGTTATTAAAACTGTTTAAAGGTTGTCAAACGTTGTTTCTGGTTGTATATCCTTTAATTCTAGAGTTAAATTGATAAATAACGTGTACGAATTTGTTTAACGCATTTGTTTTGGTTACTCGACGTCTCCGTTCTCGTGTAGCCTACATATTGCGTTTTTTTTTTAATTTGCTTACCGGGCTAAAGGTTAGCATGTTTAAAATACGTAAGTCGTTTTGTTCAACAAATTTGAGTAGATAACTCAGCAGTTGTTTGCATCAGAGCGATAATTTTTGAGATAGTTATTAAAACTGTTTAAAGGTTGTCAAACGTTGTTTCTCGTTGTATATCCTTTAATTCTAGAGTTAAATTGATAAATAACGTGTACGAATTTGTTTAACGCATTTGTTTTGGTTACTCGACGTCTCCGTTCTCGTGTAGCCTACATATTGCGTTTTTTTTTTAATTTGCTTACCGGGCTAAAGGTTAGCATGTTTAAAATACGTAAGTCGTTTTGTTCAACAAATTTAAGTAGATAACTCATCAGTTGTTTGCATCAGAGCGATAATTTTTGAGATAGTTATTAAAACTGTTTAAAGGTTGTCAAACGTTGTTTCTCGTTGTATATCCTTTAATTCTAGAGTTAAATTGATAAATAACGTGTACGAATTTGTTTAACGCATTTGTTTTGGTTACTCGACGTCTCCGTGCTCGTGTAGCCTACATATTGCGTTTTTTTTTTAATTTGCTTACCGGGCTAAAGGTTAGCATGTTTAAAATACGTAAGTCGTTTTGTTCAACAAATTTGAGTAGATAACTCAGCAGTTGTTTGCATCAGAGCGATAATTTTTGAGATAGTTATTAAAACTGTTTAAAGGTTGTCAAACGTTGTTTCTCGTTGTATATCCTTTAATTCTAGAGTTAAATTGATAAATAACGTGTACGAATTTGTTTAACGCATTTGTTTTGGTTACTCGACGTCTCCGTTCTCGTGTAGCCTACATATTGCGTTTTTTTTTTAATTTGCTTACCGGGCTAAAGGTTAGCATGTTTAAAATACGTAAGTCGTTTTGTTCAACAAATTTAAGTAGATAACTCATCAGTTGTTTGCATCAGAGCGACAATTTTTGAGATAGTTATTAAAACTGTTTAAAGGTTGTCAAACGTTGTTTCTCGTTGTATATCCTTTAATTCTAGAGTTAAATTGATAAATAACGTGTACGAATTTGTTTAACGCATTTGTTTTGGTTACTCGACGTCTCCGTTCTCGTGTAGCCTACATATTGCGTTTTTTTTTTTAATTTGCTTACCGGGCTAAAGGTTAGCATGTTTAAAATACGTAAGTCGTTTTGTTCAACAAATTTAAGTAGATAACTCATCAGTTGTTTGCATCAGAGCGACAATTTTTGAGATAGTTATTAAAACTGTTTAAAGGTTGTCAAACGTTGTTTCTCGTTGTATATCCTTTAATTCTAGAGTTAAATAGATAAATAACGTGTACGAATTTGTTTAACGCATTTGTTTTGGTTACTCGACGTCTCCGTTCTCGTGTAGCCTACATATTGCGTTTTTTTTATAATTTTCTTACCGGGCTAAAGGTTAGCATGTTTAAAATACGTAAGTCGTTTTGTTCAACAAATGTGAGTAGATAACTCATCAGTTGTTTGCATCAGAGCGACAATTTTTGAGATAGTTATTAAAACTGTTTAAAGGTTGTCAAACGTTGTTTCTCGTTGTATATCCTTTAATTCTAGAGTTAAATTGATAAATAACGTGTACGAATTTGTTTAACGCATTTGTTTTGGTTACTCGACGTCTCCGTTCTCGTGTAGCCTACATATTGCGTTTTTTTTTTTTAATTTGCTTACCGGGCTAAAGGTTAGCATGTTTAAAATACGTAAGTCGTTTTGTTCAACAAATTTAAGTAGATAACTCATCAGTTGTTTGCATCAGAGCGATAATTTTTGAGATAGTTATTAAAACTGTTTAAAGGTTGTCAAACGTTGTTTCTCGTTGTATATCCTTTAATTCTAGAGTTAAATTGATAAATAACGTGCACGAATTTGTTTAACGCATTTGTTTTGGTTACTCGACGTCTCCGTTCTCGTGTACCTACATATTGCTTTTTTTTTTTTAATTTGCTTACCGGGCTAAAGTTTAGCATGTTTAAAATACGTAAGTCGTTTTGTTGATCATATTTAAGTAGATAACTCATCAGTTGTTTGCATCAGAGCGATAATTTTTGAGATAGTTATTAAAACTGTTTAAAGGTTGTCAAACGTTGTTTCTCGTTGTATATCCTTTAATTCTAGAGTTAAATTGATAAATAACGTGTACGAATTTGTTTAACGCATTTGTTTTGGTTACTCGACGTCTCCGTTCTCGTGTAGCCTACATATTGCGTTTTTTTTTAATTTGCTTACCGGGCTAAAGGTTAGCATGTTTAAAATACGTAAGTCGTTTTGTTCATCATATTTAAGTAGATAACTTATCAGTTGTTTGCATCAGAGCGATAATTTTTGAGATAGTTATTAAAACTGTTTAAAGGTTGTCAAACGTTGTTTCTCGTTGTATATCCTTTAATTCTAGAGTTAAATTGATAAATAACGTGTACGAATTTGTTTAACGCATTTGTTTTGGTTACTCGACGTCTCCGTTCTCGTGTAGCCTACATATTGCGTTTTTTTTTTTTTAATTTGCTTACCGGGCTAAAGGTTAGCATGTTTAAAATACGTAAGTCGTTTTGTTCATCAAATTTAAGTAGATAACTCATCAGTTGTTTGCTTCAGAGCGATAATTTTTGAGATAGTTATTAAAACTGTTTAAAGGTTGTCAAACGTTGTTTCTCGTTGTATATCCTTTAATTCTAGAGTTAAATTGATAAATAACGTGTACGAATTTGTTTAACGCATTTGTTTTGGTTACTCGACGTCTCCGTTCTCGTGTAGCCTACATATTGCGTTTTTTTTTAATTTGCTTACCGGGCTAAAGGTTAGCATGTTTAAAATACGTAAGTCGTTTTGTTCATCAAATTTAAGTAGATAACTCATCAGTTGTTTGCATCAGAGCGATAATTTTTGAGATAGTTATTAAAACTGTTTAAAGGTTGTCAAACGTTGTTTCTCGTTGTATATCCTTTAATTCTAGAGTTAAATTGATAAATAACGTGTACGAATTTGTTTAACGCATTTGTTTTGGTTACTCGACGTCTCCGTTCTCGTGTAGCCTACATATTGCGTTTTTTTTTTAATTTGCTTACCGGGCTAAAGGTTAGCATGTTTAAAATACGTAAGTCGTTTTGTTCATCAAATTTAAGTAGATAACTCATCAGGTGTTTGCATCAGAGCGATAATTTTTGAGATAGTTATTAAAACTGTTTAAAGGTTGTCAAACGTTGTTTCTCGTTGTATATCCTTTAATTCTAGAGTTAAATTGATAAATAACGTGTACGAATTTGTTTAACGCATTTGTTTTGGTTACTCGACGTCTCCGTTCTCGTGTAGCCTACATATTGCGTTTTTTTTTTAATTTGCTTTCCGGGCTAAAGGTTAGCAGGTTTAAAATACGTAAGTCGTTTTGTTCATCATATTTAAGTAGATAACTCATCAGTTGTTTGCATCAGAGCGATAATTTTTGAGATAGTTATTAAAACTGTTTAAAGGTTGTCAAACGTTGTTTCTCGTTGTTTATCCTTTAATTCTAGAGTTAAATTGATAAATAACGTGTACGAATTTGTTTAACGCATTTGTTTTGGTTACTCGACGTCTCCGTTCTCGTGTAGCCTACATATTGCGTTTTTTTTTTTTAATTTGCTTACCGGGCTAAAGGTTAGCATGTTTAAAATACGTAAGTCGTTTTGTTCATCATATTTAAGTAGATAACTCATCAGTTGTTTGCATCAGAGCGATAATTTTTGAGATAGTTATTAAAACTGTTTAAAGGTTGTCAAACGTTGTTTCTCGTTGTATATCCTTTAATTCTAGAGTTAACTTGATAAATAACGTGTACGAATTTGTTTAACGCATTTGTTTTGGTTACTCGACGTCTCCGTTCTCGTGTAGCCTACATATTGCGTTTTTTTTTTAATTTGCTTACCGGGCTAAAGGTTAGCATGTTTAAAATACGTAAGTCGTTTTGTTAATCAAATTTAAGTAGATAACTCATCAGTTGTTTGCATCAGAGCGAAATTTTTGAGATAGTTACTAAAACTGTTTAAAGGTTGTCAAACGTTGTTTCTCGTTGTATATCCTTTAATTCTAGAGTTAAATTGATAAATAACGTGTACGAATTTGTTTAACGCATTTGTTTTGGTTACTCGACGTCTCCGTTCTCGTGTAGCCTACATATTGCGTTTTTTTTTTTAATTTGCTTACCGGGCTAAAGGTTAGCATGTTTAAAATACGTAAGTCGTTTTGTTCATCATATTTAAGTAGATAACTCATCAGTTGTTTGCATCAGAGCGACAATTTTTGAGATAGTTATTAAAACTGTTTAAAGGTTGTCAAACGTTGTTTCTCGTTGTATATCCTTTAATTCTAGAGTTAAATTGATAAATAACGTGTACGAATTTGTTTAACGCATTTGTTTTGGTTACTCGACGTCTCCGTTCTCGTGTAGCCTACATATTGCGTTTTTTTTTTTAACTTGCTTACCGGGCTAAAGGTTAGCATGTTTAAAATACGTAAGTCGTTTTGTTCATCATATTTAAGTATATAACTCATCAGTTGTTTGCATCAGAGCGATAATTTTTGAGATAGTTATTAAAACTGTTTAAAGGTTGTCAAACGTTTTTTCTCGTTGTATATCCTTTAATTCTAGAGTTAAATTGATAAATAACGTGTACGAATTTGTTTAACGCATTTGTTTTGGTTACTCGACTTCTCCGTTCTCGTGTAGCCTACATATTGCGTTTTTTTTTAATTTGCTTACCGGGCTAAAGGTTAGCATGTTTAAAATACGTAAGTCGTTTTGTTCATCATATTTAAGTAGATAACTCATCAGTTGTTTGCATCAGAGCGATAATTTTTGAGATAGTTATTAAAACTGTTTAAAGGTTGTCAAACGTTGTTTCTCGTTGTATATCCTTTAATTCTAGAGTTAAATTGATAAATAACGTGTACGAATTTGTTTAACGCATTTGTTTTGGTTACTCGACGTCTCCGTTCTCGTGTAGCCTACATATTGCGTTTTTTTTTTAATTTGCTTACCGGGCTAAAGGTTAGCATGTTTAAAATACGTAAGTCGTTTTGTTCATCAAATTTAAGTAGATAACTCATCAGTTGTTTGCATCAGAGCGACAAATTTTGAGATAGTTATTAAAACTGTTTAAAGGTTGTCAAACGTTGTTTCTCGTTGTATATCCTTTAATACTAGAGTTAAATTGATAAATAACGTGTACGAATTTGTTTAACGCATTTGTTTTGGTTACTCGACGTCTCCGTTCTCGTGTAGCCTACATATTGCGTTTTTTTTTTTAATTTGCTTACCGGGCTAAAGGTTAGCATGTTAAAAATACGTAAGTCGTTTTGTTCAACAAATTTAAGTAGATAACTCATCAGTTGTTTGCATTAGACCGATAATTTTTGAGATAGTTATTAAAACTGTTTAATGGTTGTCAAACGTTGTTTCTCGTTGTATATCCTTTAATTCTAGAGTTAAATTGATAAATAACGCGTACGAATTTGTTTAACGCATTTGTTTTGGTTACTCGACATCTCCGTTCTCGTATAGCCTACATATTGCGTTTTTTTTTAACTTGCTTACCGGGCTAAAGGTTAGCATGTTTAAAATACGTAAGTCGTTTTGTTCATCAAATTTAAGTAGATAACTCATCAGTTGTTTGCATCAGAGCGATAATTTTTGAGATAGTTATTAAAACTGTTTAAAGGTTGTCAAACGTTGTTTCTCGTTGTATATCCTTTAATTCTAGAGTTAAATTGATAAATAACGTGTACGAATTTGTTTAACGCATTTGTTTTGGTTACTCGACGTCTCCGTTCCCGTATAGCCTACATATTGCGTTTTTTTTAATTTGCTTACCGGGCTAAAGGTTAGCATGTTTAAAATACGTAAGTCGTTTTGTTCATCAAATTTAAGTAGATAACTCATCAGTTGTTTGCATCAGAGCGATAATTTTTGAGATAGTTATTAAAACTGTTTAAAGGTTGTCAAACGTTGTTTCTCGTTGTATATCCTTTAATTCTAGAGTTAAATTGATAAATAACGTGTACGAATTTGTTTAACGCATTTGTTTTGGTTACTCGACGTCTCCGTTCTCGTGTAGCCTACATATTGCGTTTTTTTTTAACTTGCTTACCGGGCTAAAGGTTAGCATGTTTAAAATACGTAAGTCGTTTTGTTCAACAAATTTAAGTAGATAACTCATCAGTTGTTTGCATCAGAGCGACAATTTTTGAGATAGTTATTAAAACTGTTTAAAGGTTGTCAAACGTTGTTTCTCGTTGTATATCCTTTAATTCTAGAGTTAAATTGATAAATAACGTGTACGAATTTGTTTAACGCATTTGTTTTGGTTACTCGACGTCTCCGTTCTCGTGTAGCCTACATATTGCGTTTTTTTTTTTAATTTGCTTACCGGGCTAAAGGTTAGCATGTTTAAAATACGTAAGTCGTTTTGTTCATCATATTTAAGTAGATAACTCATCAGTTGTTTGCATCAGAGCGACAATTTTTGAGATAGTTATTAAAACTGTTTAAAGGTTGTCAAACGTTGTTTCTCGTTGTATATCCTTTAATTCTAGAGTTAAATTGATAAATAACGTGTACGAATTTGTTTAACGCATTTGTTTTGGTTACTCGACGTCTCCGTTCTCGTGTAGCCTACATATTGCGTTTTTTTTTTAATTTGCTTACCGGGCTAAAGGTTAGCATGTTTAAAATACGTAAGTCGTTTTGTTCATCATATTTAAGTAGATAACTCATCAGTTGTTTGCATCAGAGCGATAATTTTTGAGATAGTTATTAAAACTGTTTAAAGGTTGACAAACGTTGTTTCTCGTTGTATATCCTTTAATTCTAGAGCTAAATTGATAAATAACGTGTACGAATTTGTTTAACGCAATTGTTTTGGTTACTCGACGTCTCCGTTCTCGTGTAGCCTACATATTGCGTTTTTTTTTAATTTGCTTTCCGGGCTAAAGGTTAGCATGTTTAAAATACGTAAGTCGTTTTGTTCGTCATATTTAAGTAGATAACTCATCAGTTGTTTGCATCAGAGCGATAATTTTTGAGATAGTTATTAAAACTGTTTAAAGGTTGTCAAACGTTGTTTCTCGTTGTATATCCTTTAATTCTAGAGTTAAATTGATAAATAACGTGTACGAATTTGTTTAACGCATTTGTTTTGGTTACTCGACGTCTCCGTTCTCGTGTAGCCTACATATTGGGTTTTTTTTTTAATTTGCTTACCGGGCTAAAGGTTAGCATGTTTAAAATACGTAAGTCGTTTTGTTCATCATATTTAAGTAGATAACTCATCAGTTGTTTGCATCAGAGCGATAATTTTTGAGATAGTTATTAAAACTGTTTAAAGGTTGTCAAACGTTGTTTCTCGTTGTATATCCTTTAATTCTAGAGTTAAATTGATAAATAACGTGTACGAATTTGTTTAACGCATTTGTTTTGGTTACTCGACGTCTCCGTTCTCGTGTAGCCTACATATTGCGTTTTTTTTTTAATTTGCTTACCGGGCTAAAGGTTAGCATGTTTAAAATACGTAAGTCGTTTTGTTCATCATATTTAAGTAGATAACTCATCAGTTGTTTGCATCAGAGCGATAATTTTTGAGATAGTTATTAAAACTGTTTAAAGGTTGTCAAACGTTGTTTATCGTTGTATATCCTTTAATTCTAGAGCTAAATTGATAAATTACGTGTACGAATTTGTTTAACGCATTTGTTTTGGTTACTCGACGTCTCCGTTCTCGTGTAGCCTACATATTGCGTTTTTTTTTTAATTTGCTTACCGGGCTAAAGGTTAGCATGTTTAAAATACGTAAGTCGTTTTGTTCATCAAATTTAAGTAGATAACTCATCAGATGTTTGCATCAGAGCGATAATTTTTGAGATAGTTATTAAAACTGTTTAAAGGTTGTCAAATGTTGTTTCTCGTTGTATATCCTTTAATTCTAGAGTTAAATTGATAAATAACGTGTACGAATTTGTTTAACGCATTTGTTTTGGTTACTCGACGTCTCCGTTCTCGTGTAGCCTACATATTGCGTTTTTTTTTTAATTTGCTTACCGGGCTAAAGGTTAGCATGTTTAAAATACGTAAGTCGTTTTGTTCATCATATTTAAGTAGATAACTCATCAGTTGTTTGCATCAGAGCGACAATTTTTGAGATAGTTATTAAAACTGTTTAAAGGTTGTCAAACGTTGTTTCTCGTTGTATATCCTTTAATTCTAGAGTTAAATTGATAAATAACGTGTACGAATTTGTTTAGCGCATTTGTTTTGGTTACTCGACGTCTCCGTTCTCGTGTAGCCTACATATTGCGTTTTTTTTTTTAATTTGCTAACCGGGCTAAAGGTTAGCATGTTTAAAATACGTAAGTCGTTTTGTTCATCATATTTAAGTAGATAACTCATCAGTTGTTTGCATCAGAGCGATAATTTTTGAGATAGTTATTAAAACTGTTTAAAGCTTGTCAAACGTTTTTTCTCGTTGTATATCCTTTAATTCTAGAGTTAAATTGATAAATAACGTGTACGAATTTGTTTAACGCATTTGTTTTGGTTACTCGACGTCTCCGTTCTCGTGTAGCCTACATATTGCGTTTTTTTTTTAAATTTGCTTACCGGGCTAAAGGTTAGCATGTTTAAAATACGCAAGTCGTTTTGTTCATCATATTTAAGTAGATAACTCATCAGTTGTTTGCATCAGAGCGACAATTTTTGAGATAGTTATTAAAACTGTTTAAAGGTTGTCAAACGTTGTTTCTCGTTGTATATCCTTTAATTCTAGAGTTAAATTGATAAATAACGTGTACGAATTTGTTTAACGCATTTGTTTTGGTTACTCGACGTCTCCGTTCTCGTGTAGCCTACATATTGCGTTTTTTTTTTAATTTGCTTACCGGGCTAAAGGTTAGCATGTTTAAAATACGTAAGTCGTTTTGTTCATCATATTTAAGTAGATAACTCATCAGTTGTTTGCATCAGAGCGATAATTTTTGCGATAGTTATTAAAACTGTTTAAAGGTTGTCAAACGTTTTTTCTCGTTGTATATCCTTTAATTCTAGAGTTAAATTGATAAATAACGTGTACGAATTTGTTTAACGCATTTGTTTTGGTTACTCGACGTCTCCGTTCTCGTGTAGCCTACATATTGCGTTTTTTTTTTTAATTTGCTTACCGGGCTAAAGGTTAGCATGTTTAAAATACGTAAGTCGTTTTGTTCATCATATTTAAGTAGATAACTCATCAGTTGTTTGCATCAGAGCGATAATTTTTGAGATAGTTATTAAAACTGTTTAAAGGTTGTCAAACGTTGTTTCTCGTTGTATATCCTTTAATTCTAGAGTTAAATTGATAAATAACGTGTACGAATTTGTTTAACGCATTTGTTTTGGTTACTCGACGTCTCCGTTCTCGTGTAGCCTACATATTGCGTTTTTTTTTTAATTTGCTTACCGGGCTAAAGGTTAGCATGTTTAAAATACGTAAGTCGTTTTGTTCAACAAATTTAAGTAGATAACTCATCAGTTGTTTGCATCAGAGCGACAATTTTTGAGATAGTTATTAAAACTGTTTAAAGGTTGTCAAACGTTGTTTCTCGTTGTATATCCTTTAATTCTAGAGTTAAATTGATAAATAACGTGTACGAATTTGTTTAACGCATTTGTTTTGGTTACTCGACGTCTCCGTTCTCGTGTAGCCTACATATTGCGTTTTTTTTTAATTTGCTTACCGGGCTAAAGGTTAGCATGTTTAAAATACGTAAGTCGTTTTGTTCAACAAATTTAAGTAGATAACTCATCAGTTGTTTGCATCAGAGCGACAATTTTTGAGATAGTTATTAAAACTGTTTAAAGGTTGTCAAACGTTTCTTCTCGTTGTATATCCTTTAATTCTAGAGTTAAATTGATAAATAACGTGTACGAATTTGTTTAACGCATTTGTTTTGGTTACTCGACGTCTCCGTTCTCGTGTAGCCTACATATTGCGTTTTTTTTTTTAATTTGCTTACCGGGCTAAAGGTTAGCATGTTTAAAATACGTAAGTCGTTTTGTTCAATAAATTTAAGTAGATAACTCATCAGTTGTTTGCATCAGAGCGATAATTTTTGAGATAGTTATTAAAACTGTTTAAAGGTTGTCAAACGTTGTTTCTCGTTGTATATCCTTTAATTCTAGAGTTAAATTGATAAATAACGTGCACGAATTTGTTTAACGCATTTGTTTTGGTTACTCGACGTCTCCGTTCTCGTGTAGCCTACATATTGCGTTTTTTTTTTAATTTGCTTATCGGGCTAAAGGTTAGCATGTTTAAAATACGTAAGTCGTTTTGTTCATCATATTTAAGTAAATAACTCATCAGTTGTTTGCATCAGAGCGATAATTTTTGAGATAGTTATTAAAACTGTTTAAAGGTTGTCAAACGTTGTTTCTCGTTGTATATCCTTTAATTCTAGAGTTAAATTGATAAATAACGTGTACGAATTTGTTTAACGCATTTGTTTTGGTTACTCGACGTCTCCGTTCTCGTGTAGCCTACATATTGCGTTTTTTTTTAATTTGCTTACCGGGCTAAAGGTTAGCATGTTTAAAATACGTAAGTCGTTTTGTTCATCATATTTAAGTAGATAACTTATCAGTTGTTTGCATCAGAGCGATAATTTTTGAGATAGTTATTAAAACTGTTTAAAGGTTGTCAAACGTTGTTTCTCGTTGTATATCCTTTAATTCTAGAGTTAAATTGATAAATAACGTGTACGAATTTGTTTAACGCATTGGTTTTGGTTACTCGACGTCTCCGTTCTCGTGTAGCCTACATATTGCGTTTTTTTTTTTAATTTGCTTACCGGGCTAAAGGTTAGCATGTTTAAAATACGTAAGTCGTTTTGTTCATCAAATTTAAGTAGATAACTCATCAGTTGTTTGCATCAGAGCGATAATTTTTGAGATAGTTATTAAAACTGTTTAAAGGTTGTCAAACGTTGTTTCTCGTTGTATATCCTTTAATTCTAGAGTTAAATTGATAAATAACGTGTACGAATTTGTTTAACGCATTTGTTTTGGTTACTCGACGTCTCCGTTCTCGTGTAGCCTACATATTGCGTTTTTTTTTTTAATTTGCTTACCGGGCTAAAGGTTAGCATGTTTAAAATACATAAGTCGTTTTGTTCATCAAATTTAAGTAGATAACTCATCAGTTGTTTGCATCAGAGCGATAATTTTTGAGATAGTTATTAAAACTGTTTAAGGGTTGTCAAACGTTGTTTCTCGTTGTATATCCTTTAATTCTAGAGTTAAATTAATAAATAACGTGTACGAATTTGTTTAACGCATTTGTTTTGGTTACTCGACGTCTCCGTTCTCGTGTAGCCTACATATTGCGTTTTTTTTTTAATTTGCTTACCGGGCTAAAAGTTAGCATGTTTAAAATACGTAAGTCGTTTTGTTCATCAAATTTAAGTAGATAACTCATCAGGTGTTTGCATCAGAGCGATAATTTTTGAGATAGTTATTAAAACTCTTTAAAGGTTGTCAAACGTTGTTTCTCGTTGTATATCCTTTAATTCTAGAGTTAAATTGATAAATAACGTGTACGAATTTGTTTAACGCATTTGTTTTGGTTACTCGACGTCTCCGTTCTCGTGTAGCCTACATATTGCGTTTTTTTTTAATTTGCTTACCGGGCTAAAGGTTAGCATGTTTAAAATACGTAAGTCGTTTTGTTCAACAAATTTAAGTAGATAACTCATCAGTTGTTTGCATCAGAGCGATAATTTTTGAGATAGTTATTAAAACTGTTTAAAGGTTGTCAAACGTTGTTTCTCGTTGTATATCCTTTAATTCTAGAGCTAAATTGATAAATAACGTGTACGAATTTGTTTAACGCAATTGTTTTGGTTACTCGACGTCTCCGTTCTCGTGTAGCCTACATATTGCGTTTTTTTTTAATTTGCTTTCCGGGCTAAAGGTTAGCATGTTTAAAATACGTAAGTCGTTTTGTTCATCATATTTAAGTAGATAACTCATCAGTTGTTTGCATCAGAGCGATAATTTTTGGGATAGTTATTAAAACTGTTAAAAGGTTGTCAAACGTTGTTTCTCGTTGTATATCCTTTAATTCTAGAGTTAAATTGATAAATAACGTGTACGAATTTGTTTAACGCATTTGTTTTGGTTATTCGACGTCTCCGTTCTCGTGTAGCCTACATATTGCGTTTTTTTTTTAATTTGCTTACCGGGCTTAAGGTGAGCATGTTTAAAATACGTAAGTCGTTTTGTTCAACAAATTTAAGTAGATAACTCATCAGTTGTTTGTATCAGAGGGACAATTTTTGAGATAGTTATTAAAACTGTTTAAAGGTTGTCAAACGTTGTTTCTCGTTGTATATCCTTTAATTCTAGAGTTAAATTGATAAATAACGTGTACGAATTTGTTTAACGCATTTGTTTTGGTTACTCGATGTCTCCGTTCTCGTGTAGCCTACATATTGCGTTTTTTTTTTAATTTTCTTACCGGGCTAAAGGTTAGCATGTTTAAAATACGTAAGTCGTTTTGTTCAACAAATGTGAGTAGATAACTCATCAGTTGTTTGCATCAGAGCGACAATTTTTGAGATAGTTATTAAAACTGTTTAAAGGTTGTCAAACGTTGTTTCTCGTTGTATATCCTTTAATTCTAGAGTTAAATTGATAAATAACGTGTACGAATTTGTTTAACGCATTTGTTTTGGTTACTCGACGTCTCCGTTTTCGTGTAGCCTACATATTGCGTTTTTTTTTTTAATTTGCTTACCGGGCTAAAGGTTAGCATGTTTAAAATACGTAAGTCGTTCTGTTCAACAAATTTAAGTAGATAACTCATCAGTTGTTTGCATCAGAGCGATAATTTTTGAGATAGTTATTAAAACTGTTTAAAGGTTGTCAAACGTTGTTTCTCGTTGTATATCCTTTAATTCTAGAGTTAAATTGATAAATAACGTGCACGAATTTGTTCAACGCATTTGTTTTGGTTACTCGACGTCTCCGTTCTCGTGTAGCCTACATATTGCGTTTTTTTTTTAATTTGCTTACCGGGCTAAAGGTTAGCATGTTTAAAATACGTAAGTCGTTTTGTTCATCATATTTAAGTAGATAACTTATCAGTTGTTTGCATCAGAGCGATAATTTTTGAGATAGTTATTAAAACTGTTTAAAGGTTGTCAAACGTTGTTTCTCGTTGTATATCCTTTAATTCTAGAGTTAAATTGATAAATAACGTGTACGAATTTGTTTAACGCATTTGTTTTGGTTACTCGACGTCTCCGTTCTCGTGTAGCCTACATATTGCGTTTTTTTTTTTAATTTGCTTACCGGGCTAAAGGTTAGCATGTTTAGAATACGTAAGTCGTTTTGTTCATCAAATTTAAGTAGATAACTCATCAGTTGTTTGCTTCAGAGCGATAATTTTTGAGATAGTTATTAAAACTGTTTAAAGGTTGTCAAACGTTGTTTCTCGTTGTATATCCTTTAATTCTAGAGTTAAATTGATAAATAACGTGTACGAATTTGTTTAACGCATTTGTTTTGGTTACTCGACGTCTCCGCTCTCGTGTAGCCTACATATTGCGTTTTTTTTTTAATTTGCTTACCGGGCTAAAGGTTAGCATGTTTAAAATACGTAAGTCGTTTTGTTCATCAAATTTAAGTAGATAACTCATCAGTTGTTTGCATCAGAGCGATAATTTTTGAGATAGTTATTAAAACTGTTTAAAGGTTGTCAAACGTTGTTTCTCGTTGTATATCCTTTAATTCTAGAGTTAAATTGATAAATAACGTGTACGAATTTGTTTAACGCATTTGTTTTGGTTACTCGACGTCTCCGTTCTCGTGTAGCCTACATATTGCGTTTTTTTTTTTAATTTGCTTACCGGGCTAAAGGTTAGCATGTTTAAAATACGTAAGTCGTTTTGTTCATCAAATTTAAGTAGATAACTCATCAGGTGTTTGCATCAGAGCGATAATTTTTGAGATAGTTATTAAAACTGTTTAAAGGTTGTCAAACGTTGTTTCTCGTTGTATATCCTTTAATTCTAGAGTTAAATTGATAAATAACGTGTACGAATTTGTTTAACGCATTTGTTTTGGTTACTCGACGTCTCCGTTCTCGTGTAGCCTACATATTGCGTTTTTTTTTAATTTGCTTTCCGGGCTAAAGGTTAGCAGGTTTAAAATACGTAAGTCGTTTTGTTCATCATATTTAAGTAGATAACTCATCAGGTGTTTGCATCAGAGCGATAATTTTTGAGATAGTTATTAAAACTGTTTAAAGGTTGTCAAACGTTGTTTCTCGTTGTATATCCTTTAATTCTAGAGTTAAATTGATAAATAACGTATACGAATTTGTTTAACGCATTTGTTTTGGTTACTCGACGTCTCCGTTCTCGTGTAGCCTACATATTGCGTTTTTTTTTTTAATTTGCTTACCGGGCTAAAGGTTAGCATGTTTAAAATACGTAAGTCGTTTTGTTCATCATATTTAAGTAGATAACTCATCAGTTGTTTGCATCAGAGCGATAATTTTTGAGATAGTTATTAAAACTGTTTAAAGGTTGTCAAACGTTGTTTGTCGTTGTATATCCTTTAATTCTAGAGTTAAATTGATAAATAACGTGTACGAATTTGTTTAACGCATTTGTTTTGGTTACTCGACGTCTCCGTTCTCGTGTAGCCTACATATTGCGTTTTTTTTTTAATTTGCTTACCGGGCTAAAGGTTAGCATGTTTAAAATACGTAAGTCGTTTTGTTCATCATATTTAAGTAGATAACTCATCAGTTGTTTGCATCAGGGCGATAATTTTTGAGATAGTTATTAAAACAGTTTAAAGGTTGTCAAACGTTGTTTCTCGTTGTATATCCTTTAATTCTAGAGTTAACTTGATAAATAACGTGTACGAATTTGTTTAACGCATTTGTTTTGGTTACTCGACGTCTCCGTTCTCGTGTAGCCTACATATTGCGTTTTTTTTTTAATTTGCTTACCGGGCTAAAGGTTAGCATGTTTAAAATACGTAAGTCGTTTTGTTCATCAAATTTAAGTAGATAACTCATCAGTTGTTTGCATCAGAGCGATAATTTTTGAGATAGTTATTAAAACTGTTTAAAGGTTGTCAAACGTTGTTTCTCGTTGTATATCCTTTAATTCTAGAGTTAAATTGATAAATAACGTGTACGAATTTGTTTAACGCATTTGTTTTGGTTACTCGACGTCTCCGTTCTCGTGTAGCCTACATATTGCGTTTTTTTTTTTAATTTGCTTACCGGGCTAAAGGTTAGCATGTTTAAAATACGTAAGTCGTTTTGTTCATCATATTTAAGTAGATAACTCATCAGTTGTTTGCATCAGAGCGACAATTTTTGAGATAATTATTAAAACTGTTTAAAGGTTGTCAAACGTTGTTTCTCGTTGTATATCCTTTAATTCTAGAGTTAAATTGATAAATAACGTGTACGAATTTGTTTAACGCATTTGTTTTCGTTACTCGACGTCTCCGTTCTCGTGTAGCCTACATATTGCGTTTTTTTTTTAATTTGCTTACCGGGCTAAAGGTTAGCATGTTTAAAGTACGTAAGTCGTTTTGTTCATCATATTTAAGTAGATAACTCATCAGTTGTTTGCATCAGAGCGATAATTTTTGAGATAGTTATTAAAACTGTTTAAAGGTTGTCAAACGTTTTTTCTCGTTGTATATCCTTTAATTCTAGAGTTAAATTGATAAATAACGTGTACGAATTTGTTTAACGCATTTGTTTTGGTTACTCGACTTCTCCGTTCTCGTGTAGCCTACATATTGCGTTTTTTTTTTAATTTGCTTACCGGGCTAAAGGTTAGCATGTTTAAAATACGTAAGTCGTTTTGTTCATCATATTTAAGTAGATAACTCATCAGTTGTTTGCATCAGAGCGATAATTTTTGAGATAGTTATTAAAACTGTTTAAAGGTTGTCAAACGTTGTTTCTCGTTGTATATCCTTTAATTCTAGAGTTAAATTGATAAATAACGTGTACGAATTTGTTTAACGCATTTGTTTTGGTTACTCGACGTCTCCGTTCTCGTGTAGCCTACATATTGCGTTTTTTTTTTAATTTGCTTACCGGGCTAAAGGTTAGCATGTTTAAAATACGTAAGTCGTTTTGTTCATCAAATTTAAGTAGATAACTCATCAGTTGTTTGCATCAGAGCGACAATTTTTGAGATAGTTATTAAAACTGTTTAAAGGTTGTCAAACGTTGTTTCTCGTTGTATATCCTTTAATTCTAGAGTTAAATTGATAAATAACGTGTACGAATTTGTTTAACGCATTTGTTTTGGTTACTCGACGTCTCCGTTCTCGTGTAGCCTACATATTGCGTTTTTTTTTTAATTTGCTTACCGGGCTAAAGGTTAGCATGTTTAAAATACGTAAGTCGTTTTGTTCAACAAATTTAAGTAGATAACTCATCAGTTGTTTGCATCAGAGCGATAATTTTTGAGATAGTTATTAAAACTGTTTAAAGGTTGTCAAACGTTGTTTCTCGTTGTATATCCTTTAATTCTAGAGTTAAATTGATAAATAACGTGTACGAATTTGTTTAACGCATTTGTTTTGGTTACTCGACGTCTCCGTTCTCGTATAGCCTACATATTGCGTTTTTTTTTTAATTTGCTTACCGGGCTAAAGGTTAGCATGTTTAAAATACGTAAGTCGTTTTGTTCATCAAATTTAAGTAGATAACTCATCAGTTGTTTGCATCAGAGCGATAATTTTTGAGATAGTTATTAAAACTGTTTAAAGGTTGTCAAACGTTGTTTCTCGTTGTATATCCTTTAATTCTAGAGTTAAATTGATAAATAACGTGTACGAATTTGTTTAACGCATTTGTTTTGGTTACTCGACGTCTCCGTTCTCGTGTAGCCTACATATTGCGTTTTTTTTTTAATTTGCTTACCGGGCTAAAGGTTAGCATGTTTAAAATACGTAAGTCGTTTTGTTCAACAAATTTAAGTAGATAACTCATCAGTTGTTTGCATCAGAGCGATAATTTTTGAGATAGTTATTAAAACTGTTTAAAGGTTGTCAAACGTTGTTTCTCGTTGTATATCCTTTAATTCTAGAGTTAAATTGATAAATAACGTGTACGAATTTGTTTAACGCATTTGTTTTGGTTACTCGACGTCTCCGTTCTCGTGTAGCCTACATATTGCGTTTTTTTTTTTAATTTGCTGACCGGGCTAAAGGTTAGCATGTTTAAAATACGTAAGTCGTTTTGTTCATCATATTTAAGTAGATAACTTATCAGTTGTTTGCATCAGAGCGATAATTTTTGAGATAGTTATTAAAACTGTTTAAAGGTTGTCAAACGTTGTTTCTCGTTGTATATCCTTTAATTCTAGAGTTAAGTTGATAAATAACGTGTACGAATTTGTTTAACGCATTTGTTTTGGTTACTCGACGTCTCCGTTCTCGTGTAGCCTACATATTGCGTTTTTTTTTTTAATTTGCTTACCGGGCTAAAGGTTAGCATGTTTAAAATACGTAAGTCGTTTCGTTCATCAAATTTAAGTAGATAACTCATCAGTTGTTTGCATCAGAGCGATAATTTTTGAGATAGTTATTAAAACTGTTTAAAGGTTGTCAAACGTTGTTTCTCGTTGTATATCCTTTAATTCTAGAGTTAAATTGATAAATAACGTGTACGAATTTGTTTAACGCATTTGTTTTGGTTACTCGACGTCTCCGTTCTCGTGTAGCCTACATATTGCGTTTTTTTTTTAATTTGCTTACCGGGCTAAAGGTTAGCATGTTTAAAATACGTAAGTCGTTTTGTTCAACAAATTTAAGTAGATAACTCATCAGTTGTTTGCATCAGAGCGATAATTTTTGAGATAGTTATTAAAACTTTTTAAAGGTTGTCAAACGTTGTTTCTCGTTGTATATCCTTTAATTCTAGAGTTAAATTGATAAATAACGTGTACGAATTTGTTTAACGTATTTGTTTTGGTTACTCGACGTCTCCGTTCTCGTGTAGCCTACATATTGCGTTTTTTTTTTAATTTGCTTACCGGGCTAAAAGTTAGCATGTTTAAAATACGTAAGTCGTTTTGTTCATCAAATTTAAGTAGATAACTCATCAGGTGTTTGCATCAGAGCGATAATTTTTGAGATAGTTATTAAAACTGTTTAAAGGTTGTCAAACGTTGTTTCTCGTTGTATATCCTTTAATTCTAGAGTTAAATTGATAAATAACGTGTACGAATTTGTTTAACGCATTTGTTTTGGTTACTCGACGTGTCCGTTCTCGTGTAGCCTACATATTGCGTTTTTTTTTAATTTGCTTACCGGGCTAAAGGTTAGCATGTTTAAAATACGTAAGTCGTTTTGTTCAACAAATTTAAGTAGATAACTCATCAGTTGTTTGCATCAGAGCGATAATTTTCGAGATAGTTATTAAAACTGTTTAAAGGTTGTCAAACGTTGTTTCTCGTTGTATATCCTTTAATTCTAGAGCTAAATTGATAAATAACGTGTACGAATTTGTTTAACGCAATTGTTTTGGTTACTCGACGTCTCCGATCTCGTGTAGCCTACATATTGCGTTTTTTTTTAATTTGCTTTCCGGGCTAAAGGTTAGCATGTTTAAAATACGTAAGTCGTTTTGTTCATCATATTTAAGTAGATAACTCATCAGTTGTTTGCATCAGAGCGATAATTTTTGAGATAGTTATTAAAACTGTTTAAAGGTTGTCAAACGTTGTTTCTCGTTGTATATCCTTTAATTCTAGAGTTAAATTGATAAATAACGTGTACGAATTTGTTTAACGCATTTGTTTTGGTTACTCGACGTCTCCGTTCTCGTGTAGCCTACATATTGGGTTTTTTTTTTAATTTGCTTACCGGGCTAAAGGTTAGCATGTTTAAAATACGTAAGTCGTTTTGTTCATCATATTTAAGTAGATAACTCATCAGTTGTTTGCATCAGAGCGATAATTTTTGAGATAGTTATTAAAACTGTTTAAAGGTTGTCAAACGTTGTTTCTCGTTGTATATCCTTTAATTCTAGAGTTAAATTGATAAATAACGGGTACGAATTTGTTTAACGCATTTGTTTTGGTTACTCGACGTCTCCGTTCTCGTGTAGCCTACATATTGCGTTTTTTTTTTAATTTGCTTACCGGGCTAAAGGTTAGCATGTTTAAAATACGTAAGTCGTTTTGTTCATCATATTTAAGTAGATATCTCATCAGTTGTTTGCATCAGAGCGATAATTTTTGAGATAGTTATTAAAACTGTTTAAAGGTTGTCAAACGTTGTTTCTCGTTGTATATCCTTTAATTCTAGAGCTAAATTGATAAATAACGTGTACGAATTTGTTTAACGCATTTGTTTTGGTTACTCGACGTCTCCGTTCTCGTGTAGCCTACATATTGCGTTTTTTTTTTAATTTGCTTACCGGGCTAAAGGTTAGCATGTTTAAAATACGTAAGTCGTTTTGTTCATCAAATTTAAGTAGATAACTCATCAGTTGTTTGCATCAGAGCGATAATTTTTGAGATAGTTATTAAAACTGTTTAAAGGTTGTCAAACGTTGTTTCTCGTTGTATATCCTTTAATTCTAGAGTTAAATTGATAAATAACGTGTACGAATTTGTTTAACGCATTTGTTTTGGTTACTCGACGTCTCCGTTCTCGTGTAGCCTACATATTGCGTTTTTTTTTTAATTTGCTTACCGGGCTAAAGGTTAGCATGTTTAAAATACGTAAGTCGTTTTGTTCATCATATTTAAGTAGATAACTTATCAGTTGTTTGCATCAGAGCGATAATTTTTGAGATAGTTATTAAAACTGTTTAAAGGTTGTCAAACGTTGTTTCTCGTTGTATATCCTTTAATTCTAGAGTTAAATTGATAAATAACGTGTACGAATTTGTTTAACGCATTTGTTTTGGTTACTCGACGTCTCCGTTCTCGTGTAGCCTACATATTGCGTTTTTTTTTTTTAATTTGCTTACCGGGCTAAAGGTTAGCATGTTTAGAATACGTAAGTCGTTTTGTTCATCAAATTTAAGTAGATAACTCATCAGTTGTTTGCTTCAGAGCGATAATTTTTGAGATAGTTATTAAAACTGTTTAAAGGTTGTCAAACGTTGTTTCTCGTTGTATATCCTTTAATTCTAGAGTTAAATTGATAAATAACGTGTACGAATTTGTTTAACGCATTTGTTTTGGTTACTCGACGTCTCCGTTCTCGTGTAGCCTACATATTGCGTTTTTTTTTTTTTAATTTGCTTACCGGGCTAAAGGTTAGCATGTTTAATATACGTAAGTCGTTTTGTTCATCAAATTTAAGTAGATAACTCATCAGTTGTTTGCATCAGAGCGATAATTTTTGAGATAGTTATTAAAACTGTTTAAAGGTTGTCAAACGTTGTTTCTCGTTGTATATCCTTTAATTCTAGAGTTAAATTGATAAATAACGTGTACGAATTTGTTTAACGCATTTGTTTTGGTTACTCGACGTCTCCGTTCTCGTGTAGCCTACATATTGCGTTTTTTTTTTAATTTGCTTACCGGGCTAAAGGTTAGCATGTTTAAAATACGTAAGTCGTTTTGTTCATCAAATTTAAGTAGATAACTCATCAGGTGTTTGCATCAGAGCGATAATTTTTGAGATAGTTATTAAAACTGTTTAAAGGTTGTCAAACGTTGTTTCTCGTTGTATATCCTTTAATTCTAGAGTTAAGTTGATAAATAACGTGTACGAATTTGTTTAACGCATTTGTTTTGGTTACTCGACGTCTCCGTTCTCGTGTAGCCTACATATTGCGTTTTTTTTTAATTTGCTTTCCGGGCTAAAGGTTAGCAGGTTTAAAATACGTAAGTCGTTTTGTTCATCATATTTAAGTAGATAACTCATCAGGTGTTTGCATCAGAGCGATAATTTTTGAGATAGTTATTAAAACTATTTAAAAGTTGTCAAACGTTGTTTCTCGTTGTATATCCTTTAATTCTAGAGTTAAATTGATAAATAACGTGTACGAATTTGTTTAACGCATTTGTTTTGGTTACTCGACGTCTCCGTTCTCGTGTAGCCTACATATTGCGTTTTTTTTTTAATTTGCTTACCGGGCTAAAGGTTAGCATGTTTAAAATACGTAAGTCGTTTTGTTCATCATATTTAAGTAGATAACTCATCAGTTGTTTGCATCAGAGCGATAATTTTTGAGATAGTTATTAAAACTGTTTAAAGGTTGTCAAACGTTGTTTCTCGTTGTATATCCTTTAATTCTAGAGTTAAATTGATAAATAACGTGTACGAATTTGTTTAACGCATTTGTTTTGGTTACTCGACGTCTCCGTTCTCGTGTAGCCTACATATTGCGTTTTTTTTTTAATTTGCTTACCGGGCTAAAGGTTAGCATGTTTAAAATACGTAAGTCGTTTTGTTCATCATATTTAAGTAGATAACTCATCAGTTGTTTGCATCAGAGCGATAATTTTTGAGATAGTTATTAAAACTGTTTAAAGGTTGTCAAACGTTGTTTCTCGTTGTATATCCTTTAATTCTAGAGTTACCTTGATAAATAACGTGTACGAATTTGTTTAACGCATTTGTTTTGGTTACTCGACGTCTCCGTTCTCGTGTAGCCTACATATTGCGTTTTTTTTTTAATTTGCTTACCGGGCTAAAGGTTAGCATGTTTAAAATACGTAAGTCGTTTTGTTCATCAAATTTAAGTAGATAACTCATCAGTTGTTTGCATCAGAGCGATAATTTTTGAGATAGTTATTAAAACTGTTTAAAGGTTGTCAAACGTTGTTTCTCGTTGTATATCCTTTAATTCTAGAGTTAAATTGATAAATAACGTGTACGAATTTGTTTAACGCATTTGTTTTGGTTACTCGACGTCTCCGTTCTCGTGTAGCCTACATATTGCGTTTTTTTTTTTAATTTGTTTACCGGGCTAAAGGTTAGCATGTTTAAAATACGTAAGTCGTTTTGTTCATCATATTTAAGTAGATAACTCATCAGTTGTTTGCATCAGAGCGACAATTTTTGAGATAGTTATTAAAACTGTTTAAAGGTTGTCAAACGTTGTTTCTCGTTGTATATCCTTTAATTCTAGAGTTAAATTGATAAATAACGTGTACGAATTTGTTTAACGCATTTGTTTTGGTTACTCGACGTCTCCGTTCTCGTGTAGCCTACATATTGCGTTTTTTTTTTAATTTGCTTACCGGGCTAAAGGTTAGCATGTTTAAAATACGTAAGTCGTTTTGTTCATCATATTTAAGTAGATAACTCATCAGTTGTTTGCATCAGAGCGATAATTTTTGAGATAGTTATTAAAACTGTTTAAAGGTTGTCAAACGTTTTTTCTCGTTGTATATCCTTTAATTCTAGAGTTAAATTGATAAATAACGTGTACGAATTTGTTTAACGCATTTGTTTTGGTTACTCGACGTCTCCGTTCTCGTGTAGCCTACATATTGCGTTTTTTTTTTAATTTGCTTACCGGGCTAAAGGTTAGCATGTTTAAAATACGTAAGTCGTTTTGTTCATCATATTTAAGTAGATAACTCATCAGTTGTTTGCATCAGAGCGATAATTTTTGAGATAGTTATTAAAACTGTTTAAAGGTTGTCAAACGTTGTTTCTCGTTGTATATCCTTTAATTCTAGAGTTAAATTGATAAATAACGTGTACGAATTTGTTTAACGCATTTGTTTTGGTTACTCGACGTCTCCGTTCTCGTGTAGCCTACATATTGCGTTTTTTTTTTAATTTGCTTACCGGGCTAAAGGTTAGCATGTTTAAAATACGTAAGTCGTTTTGTTCATCATATTTAAGTAGATAACTCATCAGTTGTTTGCATCAGAGCGATAATTTTTGAGATAGTTATTAAAACTGTTTAAAGGTTGTCAAACGTTTTTTCTCGTTGTATATCCTTTAATTCTAGAGTTAAATTGATAAATAACGTGTACGAATTTGTTTAACGCATTTGTTTTGGTTACTCGACTTCTCCGTTCTCGTGTAGCCTACATATTGCGTTTTTTTTTTAATTTGCTTACCGGGCTAAAGGTTAGCATGTTTAAAATACGTAAGTCGTTTTGTTCATCAAATTTAAGTAGATAACTCATCAGTTGTTTGCATCAGAGCGATAATTTTTGAGATAGTTATTAAAACTGTTTAAAGGTTGTCAAACGTTGTTTCTCGTTGTATATCCTTTAATTCTAGAGTTAAATTGATAAATAACGTGTACGAATTTGTTTAACGCATTTGTTTTGGTTACTCGACTTCTCCGTTCTCGTGTAGCCTACATATTGCGTTTTTTTTTTAATTTGCTTACCGGGCTAAAGGTTAGCATGTTTAAAATACGTAAGTCGTTTTGTTCATCATATTTAAGTAGATAACTCATCAGTTGTTTGCTTCAGAGCGATAATTTTTGAGATAGTTATTAAAACTGTTTAAAGGTTGTCAAACGTTGTTTCTCGTTGTATATCCTTTAATTCTAGAGTTAAATTGATAAATAACGTGTACGAATTTGTTTAACGCATTTGATTTGGTTACTCGACGTCTCCGTTCTCGTGTAGCCTACATATTGCGTTTTTTTTTTTTAATTTGCTTACCGGGCTAAAGGTTAGCATGTTTAATATACGTAAGTCGTTTTGTTCATCAAATTTAAGTAGATAACTCATCAGTTGTTTGCATCAGAGCGATAATTTTTGAGATAGTTATTAAAACTGTTTAAAGGTTGTCAAACGTTGTTTCTCGTTGTATATCCTTTAATTCTAGAGTTAAATTGATAAATAACGTGTACGAATTTGTTTAACGCATTTGTTTTGGTTACTCGACGTCTCCGTTCTCGTGTAGCCTACATATTGCGTTTTTTTTTTAATTTGCTTACCGGGCTAAAGGTTAGCATGTTTAAAATACGTAAGTCGTTTTGTTCATCAAATTTAAGTAGATAACTCATCAGGTGTTTGCATCAGAGCGATAATTTTTGAGATAGTTATTAAAACTGTTTAAAGGTTGTCAAACGTTGTTTCTCGTTGTATATCCTTTAATTCTAGAGTTAAGTTGATAAATAACGTGTACGAATTTGTTTAACGCATTTGTTTTGGTTACTCGACGTCTCCGTTCTCGTGTAGCCTACATATTGCGTTTTTTTTTAATTTGCTTTCCGGGCTAAAGGTTAGCAGGTTTAAAATACGTAAGTCGTTTTGTTCATCATATTTAAGTAGATAACTCATCAGGTGTTTGCATCAGAGCGATAATTTTTGAGATAGTTATTAAAACTGTTTAAAAGTTGTCAAACGTTGTTTCTCGTTGTATATCCTTTAATTCTAGAGTTAAATTGATAAATAACGTGTACGAATTTGTTTAACGCATTTGTTTTGGTTACTCGACGTCTCCGTTCTCGTGTAGCCTACATATTGCGTTTTTTTTTTAATTTGCTTACCGGGCTAAAGGTTAGCATGTTTAAAATACGTAAGTCGTTTTGTTCATCATATTTAAGTAGATAACTCATCAGTTGTTTGCATCAGAGCGATAATTTTTGAGATAGTTATTAAAACTGTTTAAAGGTTGTCAAACGTTGTTTCTCGTTGTATATCCTTTAATTCTAGAGTTAAATTGATAAATAACGTGTACGAATTTGTTTAACGCATTTGTTTTGGTTACTCGACGTCTCCGTTCTCGTGTAGCCTACATATTGCGTTTTTTTTTTAATTTGCTTACCGGGCTAAAGGTTAGCATGTTTAAAATACGTAAGTCGTTTTGTTCATCATATTTAAGTAGATAACTCATCAGTTGTTTGCATCAGAGCGATAATTTTTGAGATAGTTATTAAAACTGTTTAAAGGTTGTCAAACGTTGTTTCTCGTTGTATATCCTTTAATTCTAGAGTTACCTTGATAAATAACGTGTACGAATTTGTTTAACGCATTTGTTTTGGTTACTCGACGTCTCCGTTCTCGTGTAGCCTACATATTGCGTTTTTTTTTTAATTTGCTTACCGGGCTAAAGGTTAGCATGTTTAAAATACGTAAGTCGTTTTGTTCATCAAATTTAAGTAGATAACTCATCAGTTGTTTGCATCAGAGCGATAATTTTTGAGATAGTTATTAAAACTGTTTAAAGGTTGTCAAACGTTGTTTCTCGTTGTATATCCTTTAATTCTAGAGTTAAATTGATAAATAACGTGTACGAATTTGTTTAACGCATTTGTTTTGGTTACTCGACGTCTCCGTTCTCGTGTAGCCTACATATTGCGTTTTTTTTTTTAATTTGTTTACCGGGCTAAAGGTTAGCATGTTTAAAATACGTAAGTCGTTTTGTTCATCATATTTAAGTAGATAACTCATCAGTTGTTTGCATCAGAGCGACAATTTTTGAGATAGTTATTAAAACTGTTTAAAGGTTGTCAAACGTTGTTTCTCGTTGTATATCCTTTAATTCTAGAGTTAAATTGATAAATAACGTGTACGAATTTGTTTAACGCATTTGTTTTGGTTACTCGACGTCTCCGTTCTCGTGTAGCCTACATATTGCGTTTTTTTTTTAATTTGCTTACCGGGCTAAAGGTTAGCATGTTTAAAATACGTAAGTCGTTTTGTTCATCATATTTAAGTAGATAACTCATCAGTTGTTTGCATCAGAGCGATAATTTTTGAGATAGTTATTAAAACTGTTTAAAGGTTGTCAAACGTTTTTTCTCGTTGTATATCCTTTAATTCTAGAGTTAAATTGATAAATAACGTGTACGAATTTGTTTAACGCATTTGTTTTGGTTACTCGACTTCTCCGTTCTCGTGTAGCCTACATATTGCGTTTTTTTTTTAATTTGCTTACCGGGCTAAAGGTTAGCATGTTTAAAATACGTAAGTCGTTTTGTTCATCATATTTAAGTAGATAACTCATCAGTTGTTTGCATCAGAGCGATAATTTTTGAGATAGTTATTAAAACTGTTTAAAGGTTGTCAAACGTTGTTTCTCGTTGTATATCCTTTAATTCTAGAGTTAAATTGATAAATAATGTGTACGAATTTGTTTAACGCATTTGTTTTGGTTACTCGACGTCTCCGATCTCGTGTAGCCTACATATTGCGTTTTTTTTTAATTTGCTTACCATGCTAAAGGTTAGCATGTTTAAAATACGTAAGTCGTTTTGTTCATCAAATTTAAGTAGATAACTCATCAGTTGTTTGCATCAGAGCGACAATTTTTGAGATAGTTATTAAAACTGTTTAAAGGTTGTCAAACGTTGTTTTTCGTTGTATATCCTTTAATTCTAGAGTTAAATTGATAAATAACGTGTACGAATTTGTTTAACGCATTTGTTTTGGTTACTCGACGTCTCCGTTCTCGTGTAGCCTACATATTGCGTTTTTTTTTTTAATTTGCTTACCGGGCTAAAGGTTAGCATGTTTAAAATACGTAAGTCGTTTTGTTCAACAAATTTAAGTAGATAACTCATCAGTTGTTTGCATCAGAGCGATAATTTTTGAGATAGTTATTAAAACTGTTTAAAGGTTGTCAAACGTTGTTTCTCGTTGTATATCCTTTAATTCTAGAGTTAAATTGATAAATAACGTGTACGAATTTGTTTAACGCATTTGTTTTGGTTACTCGACGTCTCCGTTCTCGTATAGCCTACATATTGCGTTTTTTTTTTAATTTGCTTACCGGGCTAAAGGTTAGCATGTTTAAAATACGTAGGTCGTTTTGTTCATCAAATTTAAGTAGATAACTCATCAGTTGTTTGCATCAGAGCGATAATTTTTGAGATAGTTATTAAAACTGTTTAAAGGTTGTCAAACGTTGTTTCTCGTTGTATATCCTTTAATTCTAGAGTTAAATTGATAAATAACGTGTACGAATTTGTTTAACGCATTTGTTTTGGTTACTCGACGTCTCCGTTCTCGTGTAGCCTACATATTGCGTTTTTTTTTTAATTTGCTTACCGGGCTAAAGGTTAGCATGTTTAAAATACGTAAGTCGTTTTGTTCAACAAATTTAAGTAGATAACTCATCAGTTGTTTGCATCAGAGCGATAATTTTTGAGATAGTTATTAAAACTGTTTAAAGGTTGTCAAACGTTGTTTCTCTTTGTATATCCTTTAATTCTAGAGTTAAATTGATAAATAACGTGTACGAATTTGTTTAACGCATTTGTTTTGGTTACTCGACGTCTCCGTTCTCGTGTAGCCTACATATTGCGTTTTTTTTTTAATTTGCTGACCGGACTAAAGGTTAGCATGTTTAAAATACGTAAGTCGTTTTGTTCATCATATTTAAGTAGATAACTCATCAGTTGTTTGCATCAGAGCGATAATTTTTGAGATAGTTATTAAAACTGTTTAAAGGTTGTCAAACGTTGTTTCTCGTTGTATATCCTTTAATTCTAGAGTTAACTTGATAAATAACGTGTACGAATTTGTTTAACGCATTTGTTTTGGTTACTCGACGTCTCCGTTCTCGTGTAGCCTACATATTGCGTTTTTTTTTTAATTTGCTTACCGGGCTAAAGGTTAGCATGTTTAAAATACGTAAGTCGTTTTGTTCATCAAATTTAAGTAGATAACTCATCAGTTGTTTGCATCAGAGCGATAATTTTTGAGATAGTTATTAAAACTGTTTAAAGGTTGTCAAACGTTGTTTCTCGTTGTATATCCTTTAATTCTAGAGTTAAATTGATAAATAACGTGTACGAATTTGTTTAACGCATTTGTTTTGGTTACTCGACGTCTCCGTTCTCGTGTAGCCTACATATTGCGTTTTTTTTTTTAATTTGCTTACCGGGCTAAAGGTTAGCATGTTTAAAATACGTAAGTCGTTTTGTTCATCATATTTAAGTAGATAACTCATCAGTTGTTTGCATCAGAGCGACAATTTTTGAGATAGTTATTAAAACTGTTTAAAGGATGTCAAACGTTGTTTCTCGTTGTATATCCTTTAATTCTAGAGTTAAATTGATAAATAACGTGTACGAATTTGTTTAACGCATTTGTTTTGGTTACTCGACGTCTCCGTTCTCGTGTAGCCTACATATTGCGTTTTTTTTTTAATTTGCTTACCGGGCTAAAGGTTAGCATGTTTAAAATACGTAAGTCGTTTTGTTCATCATATTTAAGTAGATAACTCATCAGTTGTTTGCATCAGAGCGATAATTTTTGAGATAGTTATTAAAACTGTTTAAAGGTTGTCAAACGTTTTTTCTCGTTGTATATCCTTTAATTCTAGAGTTAAATTGATAAATAACGTGTACGAATTTGTTTAACGCATTTGTTTTGGTTACTCGACTTCTCCGTTCTCGTGTAGCCTACATATTGCGTTTTTTTTTTAATTTGCTTACCGGGCTAAAGGTTAGCATGTTTAAAATACGTAAGTCGTTTTGTTCATCATATTTAAGTAGATAACTCATCAGTTGTTTGCATCAGAGCGATAATTTTTGAGATAGTTATTAAAACTGTTTAAAGGTTGTCAAACGTTGTTTCTCGTTGTATATCCTTTAATTCTAGAGTTAAATTGATAAATAACGTGTACGAATTTGTTTAACGCATTTGTTTTGGTTACTCGACGTCTCCGTTCTCGTGTAGCCTACATATTGCGTTTTTTTTTAATTTGCTTACCGGGCTAAAGGTTAGCATGTTTAAAATACGTATGTCGTTTTGTTCATCAAATTTAAGTAGATAACTCATCAGTTGTTTGCATCAGAGCGACAATTTTTGAGATAGTTATTAAAACTGTTTAAAGGTTGTCAAACGTTGTTTCTCGTTGTATATCCTTTAATTCTAGAGTTAAATTGATAAATAACGTGTACGAATTTGTTTAACGCATTTGTTTTGGTTACTCGACGTCTCCGTTCTCGTGTAGCCTACATATTGCGTTTTTTTTTTTAATTTGCTTACCGGGCTAAAGGTTAGCATGTTTAAAATACGTAAGTCGTTTTGTTCAACAAATTTAAGTAGATAACTCATCAGTTGTTTGCATCAGAGCGATAATTTTTGAGATAGTTATTAAAACTGTTTAAAGGTTGTCAAACGTTGTTTCTCGTTGTATATCCTTTAATTCTAGAGTTAAATTGATAAATAACGTGTACGAATTTGTTTAACGCATTTGTTTTGGTTACTCGACGTCTCCGTTCTCGTATAGCCTACATATTGCGTTTTTTTTTTAATTTGCTTACCGGGCTAAAGGTTAGCATGTTTAAAATACGTAGGTCGTTTTGTTCATCAAATTTAAGTAGATAACTCATCAGTTGTTTGCATCAGAGCGATAATTTTTGAGATAGTTATTAAAACTGTTTAAAGGTTGTCAAACGTTGTTTCTCGTTGTATATCCTTTAATTCTAGAGTTAAATTGGTAAATAACGTGTACGAATTTGTTTAACGCATTTGTTTTGGTTACTCGACGTCTCCGTTCTCGTGTAGCCTACATATTGCGTTTTTTTTTTAATTTGCTTACCGGGCTAAAGGTTAGCATGTTTAAAATACGCAAGTCGTTTTGTTCAACAAATTTAAGTAGATAACTCATCAGTTGTTTGCATCAGAGCGATAATTTTTGAGATAGTTATTAAAACTGTTTAAAGGTTGTCAAACGTTGTTTCTCTTTGTATATCCTTTAATTCTAGAGTTAAATTGATAAATAACGTGTACGAATTTGTTTAACGCATTTGTTTTGGTTACTCGACGTCTCCGTTCTCGTGTAGCCTACATATTGCGTTTTTTTTTTAATTTGCTGACCGGGCTAAAGGTTAGCATGTTTAAAATACGTAAGTCGTTTTGTTCATCATATTTAAGTAGATAACTTATCAGTTGTTTGCATCAGAGCGATAATTTTTGAGATAGTTATTAAAACTGTTTAAAGGTTGTCAAACGTTGTTTCTCGTTGTATATCCTTTAATTCTAGAGTTAAGTTGATAAGTAACGTGTACGAATTTGTTTAACGCATTTGTTTTGGTTACTCGACGTCTCCGTTCTCGTGTAGCCTACATATTGCGTTTTTTTTTAATTTGCTTACCGGGCTAAAGGTTAGCATGTTTAAAATACGTAAGTCGTTTTGTTCATCAAATTTAAGTAGATAACTCATCAGTTGTTTGCATCAGAGCGATAATTTTTGAGATAGTTATTAAAACTGTTTAAAGGTTGTCAAACGTTGTTTCTCGTTGTATATCCTTTAATTCTAGAGTTAAATTGATAAATAACGTGTACGAATTTGTTTAACGCATTTGTTTTGGTTACTCGACGTCTCCGTTCTCGTGTAGCCTACATATTGCGTTTTTTTTTTAATTTGCTTACCGGGCTAAAGGATAGCATGTTTAAAATACGTAAGTCGTTTTGTTCAACAAATTTAAGTAGATAACTCATCAGTTGTTTGCATCAGAGCGATAATTTTTGAGATAGTTATTAAAACTGTTTAAAGGTTGTCAAACGTTGTTTCTCGTTGTATATCCTTTAATTCTAGAGTTAAATTGATAAATAACGTGTACGAATTTGTTTAACGCATTTGTTTTGGTTACTCGACGTCTCCGTTCTCGTGTAGCCTACATATTGCGTTTTTTTTTTAATTTGCTTACCGGGCTAAAAGTTAGCATGTTTAAAATACGTAAGTCGTTTTGTTCATCAAATTTAAGTAGATAACTCATCAGGTGTTTGCATCAGAGCGATAATTTTTGAGATAGTTATTAAAACTGTTTAAAGGTTGTCAAACGTTGTTTCTCGTTGTATATCCTTTAATTCTAGAGTTAAATTGATAAATAACGTGTACGAATTTGTTTAACGCATTTGTTTTGGTTACTCGACGTCTCCGTTCTCGTGTAGCCTACATATTGCGTTTTTTTTTAATTTGCTTACCGGGCTAAAGGTTAGCATGTTTAAAATACGTAAGTCGTTTTGTTCAACAAATTTAAGTAGATAACTCATCAGTTGTTTGCATCAGAGCGATAATTCTCGAGATAGTTATTAAAACTGTTTAAAGGTTGTCAAACGTTGTTTCTCGTTGTATATCCTTTAATTCTAGAGCTAAATTGATAAATAACGTGTACGAATTTGTTTAACGCAATTGTTTTGGTTACTCGACGTCTCCGTTCTCGTGTAGCCTACATATTGCGTTTTTTTTTAATTTGCTTTCCGGGCTAAAGGTTAGCATGTTTAAAATACGTAAGTCGTTTTGTTCATCATATTTAAGTAGATAACTCATCAGTTGTTTGCATCAGAGCGATAATTTTTGAGATAGTTATTAAAACTGTTTAAAGGTTGTCAAACGTTGTTTCTCGTTGTATATTCTTTAATTCTAGAGTTAAATTGATAAATAACGTGTACGAATTTGTTTAACGCATTTGTTTTGGTTACTCGACGTCTCCGTTCTCGTGTAGCCTACATATTGGGTTTTTTTTTTAATTTGCTTACCGGGCTAAAGGTTAGCATGTTTAAAATACGTAGGTCGTTTTGTTCATCATATTTAAGTAGATAACTCATCAGTTGTTTGCATCAGAGCGATAATTTTTGAGATAGTTATTAAAACTGTTTAAAGGTTGTCAAACGTTGTTTCTCGTTGTATATCCTTTAATTCTAGAGTTAAATTGATAAATAACGTGTACGAATTTGTTTAACGCATTTGTTTTGGTTACTCGACGTCTCCGTTCTCGTGTAGCCTACATATTGCGTTTTTTTTTTAATTTGCTTACCGGGCTAAAGGTTAGCATGTTTAAAATACGTAAGTCGTTTTGTTCATCAAATTTAAGTAGATAACTCATCAGTTGTTTGCATCAGAGCGACAATTTTTGAGATAGTTATTAAAACTGTTTAAAGGTTGTCAAACGTTGTTTCTCGTTGTATATCCTTTAATTCTAGAGTTAAATTGATAAATAACGTGTACGAATTTGTTTAACGCATTTGTTTTGGTTACTCGACTTCTCCGTTCTCGTGTAGCCTACATATTGCGTTTTTTTTTTAATTTGCTTACCGGGCTAAAGGTTAGCATGTTTAAAATACGTAAGTCGTTTTGTTCATCATATTTAAGTAGATAACTCATCAGTTGTTTGCATCAGAGCGATAATTTTTGAGATAGTTATTAAAACTGTTTAAAGGTTGTCCAACGTTGTTTCTCGTTGTATATCCTTTAATTCTAGAGTTAAATTGATAAATAACGTGTACGAATTTGTTTAACGCATTTGTTTTGGTTACTCGACGTCTCCGTTCTCGTGTAGCCTACATATTGCGTTTTTTTTTAATTTGCTTACCGGGCTAAAGGTTAGCATGTTTAAAATACGTAAGTCGTTTTGTTCATCAAATTTAAGTAGATAACTCATCAGTTGTTTGCATCAGAGCGACAATTTTTGAGATAGTTATTAAAACTGTTTAAAGGTTGTCAAACGTTGTTTCTCGTTGTATATCCTTTAATTCTAGAGTTAAATTGATAAATAACGTGTACGAATTTGTTTAACGCATTTGTTTTGGTTACTCGACGTCTCCGTTCTCGTGTAGCCTACATATTGCGTTTTTTTTTTTAATTTGCTTACCGGGCTAAAGGTTAGCATGTTTAAAATACGTAAGTCGTTTTGTTCAACAAATTTAAGTAGATAACTCATCAGTTGTTTGCATCAGAGCGATAATTTTTGAGATAGTTATTAAAACTGTTTAAAGGTTGTCAAACGTTGTTTCTCGTTGTATATCCTTTAATTCTAGAGTTAAATTGATAAATAACGTGTACGAATTTGTTTAACGCATTTGTTTTGGTTACTCGACGTCTCCGTTCTCGTATAGCCTACATATTGCGTTTTTTTTTTAATTTGCTTACCGGGCTAAAGGTTAGCATGTTTAAAATACGTAGGTCGTTTTGTTCATCAAATTTAAGTAGATAACTCATCAGTTGTTTGCATCAGAGCGATAATTTTTGAGATAGTTATTAAAACTGTTTAAAGGTTGTCAAACGTTGTTTCTCGTTGTATATCCTTTAATTCTAGAGTTAAATTGGTAAATAACGTGTACGAATTTGTTTAACGCATTTGTTTTGGTTACTCGACGTCTCCGTTCTCGTGTAGCCTACATATTGCGTTTTTTTTTTAATTTGCTTACCGGGCTAAAGGTTAGCATGTTTAAAATACGCAAGTCGTTTTGTTCAACAAATTTAAGTAGATAACTCATCAGTTGTTTGCATCAGAGCGATAATTTTTGAGATAGTTATTAAAACTGTTTAAAGGTTGTCAAACGTTGTTTCTCTTTGTATATCCTTTAATTCTAGAGTTAAATTGATAAATAACGTGTACGAATTTGTTTAACGCATTTGTTTTGGTTACTCGACGTCTCCGTTCTCGTGTAGCCTACATATTGCGTTTTTTTTTTAATTTGCTGACCGGGCTAAAGGTTAGCATGTTTAAAATACGTAAGTCGTTTTGTTCATCATATTTAAGTAGATAACTTATCAGTTGTTTGCATCAGAGCGATAATTTTTGAGATAGTTATTAAAACTGTTTAAAGGTTGTCAAACGTTGTTTCTCGTTGTATATCCTTTAATTCTAGAGTTAAGTTGATAAGTAACGTGTACGAATTTGTTTAACGCATTTGTTTTGGTTACTCGACGTCTCCGTTCTCGTGTAGCCTACATATTGCGTTTTTTTTTAATTTGCTTACCGGGCTAAAGGTTAGCATGTTTAAAATACGTAAGTCGTTTTGTTCATCAAATTTAAGTAGATAACTCATCAGTTGTTTGCATCAGAGCGATAATTTTTGAGATAGTTATTAAAACTGTTTAAAGGTTGTCAAACGTTGTTTCTCGTTGTATATCCTTTAATTCTAGAGTTAAATTGATAAATAACGTGTACGAATTTGTTTAACGCATTTGTTTTGGTTACTCGACGTCTCCGTTCTCGTGTAGCCTACATATTGCGTTTTTTTTTTAATTTGCTTACCGGGCTAAAGGATAGCATGTTTAAAATACGTAAGTCGTTTTGTTCAACAAATTTAAGTAGATAACTCATCAGTTGTTTGCATCAGAGCGATAATTTTTGAGATAGTTATTAAAACTGTTTAAAGGTTGTCAAACGTTGTTTCTCGTTGTATATCCTTTAATTCTAGAGTTAAATTGATAAATAACGTGTACGAATTTGTTTAACGCATTTGTTTTGGTTACTCGACGTCTCCGTTCTCGTGTAGCCTACATATTGCGTTTTTTTTTTAATTTGCTTACCGGGCTAAAAGTTAGCATGTTTAAAATACGTAAGTCGTTTTGTTCATCAAATTTAAGTAGATAACTCATCAGGTGTTTGCATCAGAGCGATAATTTTTGAGATAGTTATTAAAACTGTTTAAAGGTTGTCAAACGTTGTTTCTCGTTGTATATCCTTTAATTCTAGAGTTAAATTGATAAATAACGTGTACGAATTTGTTTAACGCATTTGTTTTGGTTACTCGACGTCTCCGTTCTCGTGTAGCCTACATATTGCGTTTTTTTTTAATTTGCTTACCGGGCTAAAGGTTAGCATGTTTAAAATACGTAAGTCGTTTTGTTCAACAAATTTAAGTAGATAACTCATCAGTTGTTTGCATCAGAGCGATAATTCTCGAGATAGTTATTAAAACTGTTTAAAGGTTGTCAAACGTTGTTTCTCGTTGTATATCCTTTAATTCTAGAGCTAAATTGATAAATAACGTGTACGAATTTGTTTAACGCAATTGTTTTGGTTACTCGACGTCTCCGTTCTCGTGTAGCCTACATATTGCGTTTTTTTTTAATTTGCTTTCCGGGCTAAAGGTTAGCATGTTTAAAATACGTAAGTCGTTTTGTTCATCATATTTAAGTAGATAACTCATCAGTTGTTTGCATCAGAGCGATAATTTTTGAGATAGTTATTAAAACTGTTTAAAGGTTGTCAAACGTTGTTTCTCGTTGTATATTCTTTAATTCTAGAGTTAAATTGATAAATAACGTGTACGAATTTGTTTAACGCATTTGTTTTGGTTACTCGACGTCTCCGTTCTCGTGTAGCCTACATATTGGGTTTTTTTTTTAATTTGCTTACCGGGCTAAAGGTTAGCATGTTTAAAATACGTAGGTCGTTTTGTTCATCATATTTAAGTAGATAACTCATCAGTTGTTTGCATCAGAGCGATAATTTTTGAGATAGTTATTAAAACTGTTTAAAGGTTGTCAAACGTTGTTTCTCGTTGTATATCCTTTAATTCTAGAGTTAAATTGATAAATAACGTGTACGAATTTGTTTAACGCATTTGTTTTGGTTACTCGACGTCTCCGTTCTCGTGTAGCCTACATATTGCGTTTTTTTTTTAATTTGCTTACCGGGCTAAAGGTTAGCATGTTTAAAATACGTAAGTCGTTTTGTTCATCATATTTAAGTAGATAACTCATCAGTTGTTTGCATCAGAGCGATAATTTTTGAGATAGTTATTAAAACTGTTTAAAGGTTGTCAAACGTTGTTTCTCGCTGTATATCCTTTAATTCTAGAGCTAAATTGATAAATAACGTGTACGAATTTGTTTAACGCATTTGTTTTGGTTACTCGACGTCTCCGTTCTCGTGTAGCCTACATATTGCGTTTTTTTTTTAATTTGCTTACCGGGCTAAAGGTTAGCATGTTTAAAATACGTAAGTCGTTTTGTTCATCAAATTTAAGTAGATAACTCATCAGTTGTTTGCATCAGAGCTATAATTTTTGAGATAGTTATTAAAACTGTTTAAAGGTTGTCAAACGTTGTTTCTCGTTGTATATCCTTTAATTCTAGAGTTAAATTGATAAATAACGTGTACGAATTTGTTTAACGCATTTGTTTTGGTTACTCGACGTCTCCGTTCTCGTGTAGCCTACATATTGCGTTTTTTTTTTAATTTGCTTACCGGGCTAAAGGTTAGCATGTTTAAAATACGTAAGTCGTTTTGTTCGTCATATTTAAGTAGATAACTCATCAGTTGTTTGCATCAGAGCGACAATTTTTGAGATAGTTATTAAAACTGTTTAAAGGTTGTCAAACGTTGTTTCTCGTTGTATATCCTTTAATTCTAGAGTTAAATTGATAAATAACGTGTACGAATTTGTTTAACGCATTTGTTTTGGTTACTCGACGTCTCCGTTCTCGTGTAGCCTACATATTGCGTTTTTTTTAAATTTGCTTACCGGGCTAAAGGTTAGCATGTTTAAAATACGTAAGTCGTTTTGTTCATCATATTTAAGTAGATAACTCATCAGTTGTTTGCATCAGAGCGATAATTTTTGAGATAGTTATTAAAACTGTTTAAAGGTTGTCAAACGTTTTTTCTCGTTGTATATCCTTTAATTCTAGAGTTAAATTGATAAATAACGTGTACGAATTTGTTTAACGCATTTGTTTTGGTTACTCGACGTCTCCGTTCTCGTGTAGCCTACATATTGCGTTTTTTTTTTAATTTGCTTACCGGGCTAAAGGTTAGCATGTTTAAAATACGTAAGTCGTTTTGTTCATCATATTTAAGTAGATAACTCATCAGTTGTTTGCATCAGAGCGACAATTTTTGAGATAGTTATTAAAACTGTTTAAAGGTTGTCAAACGTTGTTTCTCGTTGTATATCCTTTAATTCTAGAGCTAAATTGATAAATAACGTGTACGAATTTGTTTAACGCAATTGTTTTGGTTACTCGACGTCTCCGTTCTCGTGTAGCCTACATATTGCGTTTTTTTTTAATTTGCTTTCCGGGCTAAAGGTTAGCATGTTTAAAATACGTAAGTCGTTCTGTTCATCATATTTAAGTAGATAACTCATCAGTTGTTTGCATCAGAGCGATAATTTTTGAGATAGTTATTAAAACTGTTTAAAGGTTGTCAAACGTTGTTTCTCGTTGTATATCCTTTAATTCTAGAGTTAAATTGATAAATAACGTGTACGAATTTGTTTAACGCATTTGTTTTGGTTACTCGACGTCTCCGTTCTCGTGTAGCCTACATATTGCGTTTTTTTTTTAATTTGCTTACCGGGCTAAAGGTTAGCATGTTTAAAATACGTAAGTCGTTTTGTTCAACAAATTTAAGTAGATAACTCATCAGTTGTTTGCATCAGAGCGACAATTTTTGAGATAGTTATTAAAACTGTTTAAAGGTTGTCAAACGTTGCTTCTCGTTGTATATCCTTTAATTCTAGAGTTAAATTGATAAATAACGTGTACGAATTTGTTTAACGCATTTGTTTTGGTTACTCGACGTCTCCGTTCTCGTGTAGCCTACATATTGCGTTTTTTTTTTTTAATTTGCTTACCGGGCTAAAGGTTAGTATGTTTAAAATACGTAAGTCGTTTTGTTCAACAAATTTAAGTAGATAACTCATCAGTTGTTTGCATCAGAGCGATAATTTTTGAGATAGTTATTAAAACTGTTTAAAGGTTGTCAAACGTTGTTTCTCGTTGTATATCCTTTAATTCTAGAGTTAAATTGATAAATAACGTGCACGAATTTGTTTAACGCATTTGTTTTGGTTACTCGACGTCTCCGTTCTCGTGTAGCCTACATATTGCGTTTTTTTTTTAATTTGCTTACCGGGCTAAAGGTTAGCATGTTTAAAATACGTAAGTCGTTTTGTTCATCATATTTAAGTAGATAACTCATCAGTTGTTTGCATCAGAGCGATAATTTTTGAGATAGTTATTAAAACTGTTTAAAGGTTGTCAAACGTTGTTTCTCGTTGTATATCCTTTAATTCTAGAGTTAAATTGATAAATAACGTGTACGAATTTGTTTAACGCATTTGTTTTGGTTACTCGACGTCTCCGTTCTCGTGTAGCCTACATATTGGGTTTTTTTTTTAATTTGCTTACCGGGCTAAAGGTTAGCATGTTTAAAATACGTAAGTCGTTTTGTTCAACAAATTTAAGTAGATAACTCATCAGTTGTTTGCATCAGAGCGATAATTTTCGAGATAGTTATTAAAACTGTTTAAAGGTTGTCAAACGTTGTTTCTCGTTGTATATCCTTTAATTCTAGAGCTAAATTGATAAATAACGTGTACGAATTTGTTTAACGCAATTGTTTTGGTTACTCGACATCTCCGTTCTCGTGTAGACTACATATTGCGTTTTTTTTTAATTTGCTTTCCGGGCTAAAGGTTAGCATGTTTAAAATACGTAAGTCGTTTTGTTCATCATATTTAAGTAGATAACTCATCAGTTGTTTGCATCAGAGCGATAATTTTTGAGATAGTTATTAAAACTGTTTAAAGGTTGTCAAACGTTGTTTCTCGTTGTATATCCTTTAATTCTAGAGTTAAATTGATAAATAACGTGTACGAATTTGTTTAACGCATTTGTTTTGGTTACTCGACGTCTCCGTTCTCGTGTAGCCTACATATTGGGTTTTTTTTTTAATTTGCTTACCGGGCTAAAGGTTAGCATGTTTAAAATACGTAAGTCGTTTTGTTCATCATATTTAAGTAGATAACTCATCAGTTGTTTTCATCAGAGCGATAATTTTTGAGATAGTTATTAAAACTGTTTAAAGGTTGTCAAACGTTGTTTCTCGTTGTATATCCTTTAATTCTAGAGTTAAATTGATAAATAACGTGTACGAATTTGTTTAACGCATTTGTTTTGGTTACTCGACGTCTCCGTTCTCGTGTAGCCTACATATTGCGTTTTTTTTTAATTTGCTTACCGGGCTAAAGGTTAGCATGTTTAAAATACGTAAGTCGTTTTGTTCATCATATTTAAGTAGATAACTCATCAGTTGTTTGCATCAGAGCGACAATTTTTGAGATAGTTATTAAAACTGTTTAAAGGTTGTCAAACGTTGTTTCTCGTTGTATATCCTTTAATTCTAGAGTTAAATTGATAAATAACGTGTACGAATTTGTTTAACGCATTTGTTTTGGTTACTCGACGTCTCCGTTCTCGTGTAGCCTACATATTGCGTTTTTTTTTTAATTTGCTTACCGGGCTAAAGGTTAGCATGTTTAAAATACGTAAGTCGTTTTGTTCATCATATTTAAGTAGATAACTCATCAGTTGTTTGCATCAGAGCGATAATTTTTGAGATAGTTATTAAAACTGTTTAAAGGTTGTCAAACGTTTTTTCTCGTTGTATATCCTTTAATTCTAGAGTTAAATTGATAAATAACGTGTACGAATTTGTTTAACGCATTTGTTTTGGTTACTCAACGTCTCCGTTCTCGTGTAGCCTACATATTGCGTTTTTTTTTTAATTTGCTTACCGGGCTAAAGGTTAGCATGTTTAAAATACGTAAGTCGTTTTGTTCATCATATTTAAGTAGATAACTCATCAGTTGTTTGCATCAGAGCGACAATTTTTGAGATAGTTATTAAAACTGTTTAAAGGTTGTCAAACGTTGTTTCTCGTTGTATATCCTTTAATTCTAGAGCTAAATTGATAAATAACGTGTACGAATTTGTTTAAAGCAATTGTTTTGGTTACTCGGCGTCTCCGTTCTCGTGTAGCCTACATATTGGGTTTTTTTTAATTTGCTCTCCGGGCTAAAGGTTAGCATGTTTAAAATACGTAAGTCGTTCTGTTCATCATATTTAAGTAGATAACTCATCAGTTGTTTGCATCAGAGCGATAATTTTTGAGATAGTTATTAAAACTGTTTAAAGGTTGTCAAACGTTGTTTCTCGTTGTATATCCTTTAATTCTAGAGTTAAATTGATAAATAACGTGTACGAATTTGTTTAACGCATTTGTTTTGGTTACTCGACGTCTCCGTTCTCGTGTAGCCTACATATTGGGTTTTTTTTTTAATTTGCTTACCGGGCTAAAGGTTAGCATGTTTAAAATACGTAAGTCGTTTTGTTCATCATATTTAAGTAGATAACTCATCAGTTGTTTGCATCAGAGCGATAATTTTTGAGATAGTTATTAAAACTGTTTAAAGGTTGTCAAACGTTGTTTCTCGTTGTATATCCTTTAATTCTAGAGTTAAATTGATAAATAACGTGTACGAATTTGTTTAACGCATTTGTTTTGGTTACTCGACGTCTCCGTTCTCGTGTAGCCTACATATTGCGTTTTTTTTTTAATTTGCTTACCGGGCTAAAGGTTAGCATGTTTAAAATACGTAAGTCGTTTTGTTCAACAAATTTAAGTAGATAACTCATCAGTTGTTTGCATCAGAGCGACAATTTTTGAGATAGTTATTAAAACTGTTTAAAGGTTGTCAAACGTTGTTTCTCGTTGTATATCCTTTAATTCTAGAGTTAAATTGATAAATAACGTGTACGAATTTGTTTAACGCATTTGTTTTGGTTACTGGACGTCTCCGTTCTCGTGTAGCCTACATATTGCGTTTTTTTTTTAATTTGCTTACCGGGCTAAAGGTTAGCATGTTTAAAATACGTAAGTCGTTATGTTCAACAAATTTAAGTAGATAACTCATCAGTTGTTTGCATCAGAGCGACAATTTTTGAGATAGTTATTAAAACTGTTTAAAGGTTGTCAAACGTTGCTTCTCGTTGTATATCCTTTAATTCTAGAGTTAAATTGATAAATAACGTGTACGAATTTGTTTAACGCATTTGTTTTGGTTACTCGACGTCTCCGTTCTCGTGTAGCCTACATATTGCGTTTTTTTTTTTTAATTTGCTTACCGGGCTAAAGGTTAGCATGTTTAAAATACGTAAGTCGTTTTGTTCAACAAATTTAAGTAGATAACTCATCAGTTGTTTGCATCAGAGCGATAATTTTTGAGATAGTTATTAAAACTGTTTAAAGGTTGTCAAACGTTGTTTCTCGTTGTATATCCTTTAATTCTAGAGTTAAATTGATAAATAACGTGCACGAATTTGTTTAACGCATTTGTTTTGGTTACTCGACGTCTCCGTTCTCGTGTAGCCTACATATTGCGTTTTTTTTTTAAATTTGCTTACCGGGCTAAAGGTTAGCATGTTTAAAATACGTAAGTCGTTTTGTTCATCATATTTAAGTAGATAACTCATCAGTTGTTTGCATCAGAGCGATAATTTTTGAGATAGTTATTAAAACTGTTTAAAGGTTGTCAAACGTTGTTTCTCGTTGTATATCCTTTAATTCTAGAGTTAAATTGATAAATAACGTGTACGAATTTGTTTAACGCATTTGTTTTGGTTACTCGACGTCTCCGTTCTCGTGTAGCCTACATATTGCGTTTTTTTTTTAATTTGCTTACCGGGCTAAAGGTTAGCATGTTTAAAATACGTAAGTCGTTTTGTTCATCATATTTAAGTAGATAACTTATCAGTTGTTTCCATCAGAGCGATAATTTTTGAGATAGTTATTAAAACTGTTTAAAGGTTGTCAAACGTTGTTTCTCGTTGTATATCCTTTAATTCTAGAGTTAAATTGATAAATAACGTGTACGAATTTGTTTAACGCATTTGTTTTGGTTACTCGACGTCTCCGTTCTCGTGTAGCCTACATATTGCGTTTTTTTTTTTTAATTTGCTTACCGGGCTAAAGGTTAGCATGTTTAAAATACGTAAGTCGTTTTGTTCATCAAATTTAAGTAGATAACTCATCAGTTGTTTGCATCAGAGCGATAATATTTGAGATAGTTATTAAAACTGTTTAAAGTTGTCAAACGTTGTTTCTCGTTGTATATCCTTTAATTCTAGAGTTAAATTGATAAATAACGTGTACGAATTTGTTTAACGCATTTGTTTTGGTTACTCGACGTCTCCGTTCTCGTGTAGCCTACATATTGCGTTTTTTTTTTAATTTGCTTACCGGGCTAAAGGTTAGTATGTTTAAAATACGTAAGTCGTTTTGTTCATCAAATTTAAGTAGATAACTCATCAGTTGTTTGCATCAGAGCGATAATTTTTGAGATAGTTTTTAAAACTGTTTAAAGGTTGTCAAACGTTGTTTCTCGTTGTATATCCTTTAATTCTAGAGTTAAATTGATAAATAACGTGTACGAATTTGTTTAACGCATTTGTTTTGGTTACTCGACGTCTCCGTTCTCGTGTAGCCTACATATTGCGTTTTTTTTTAATTTGCTTACCGGGCTAAAGGTTAGCATTTTTAAAATACGTAAGTCGTTTTGTTCAACAAATTTAAGTAGATAACTCATCAGTTGTTTGCATCAGAGCGATAATTTTTGAGATAGTTATTAAAACAGTTTAAAGGTTGTCAAACGTTGTTTCTCGTTGTATATCCTTTAATTCTAGAGCTAAATTGACAAATAACGTGTACGAATTTGTTTAACGCAATTGTTTTGGTTACTCGACGTCTCCGTTCTCGTGTAGCCTACATATTGCGTTTTTTTTTAATTTGCTTTCCGGGCTAAAGGTTAGCATGTTTAAAATACGTAAGTCGTTTTGTTCATCATATTTAAGTAGATAACTCATCAGTTGTTTGCATCAGAGCGATAATTTTTGAGATAGTTATTAAAACTGTTTAAAGGTTGTCAAACGTTGTTTCTCGTTGTATATCCTTTAATTCTAGAGTTAAATTGATAAATAACGTGTACGAATTTGTTTAACGCATTTGTTTTGGTTACTCGACGTCTCCGTTCTCGTGTAGCCTACATATTGGGTTTTTTTTTTAATTTGCTTACCGGGCTAAAGGTTAGCATGTTTAAAATACGTAAGTCGTTTTGTTCATCATATTTAAGTAGATAACTCATCAGTTGTTTGCATCAGAGCGATAATTTTTGAGATAGTTATTAAAACTGTTTAAAGGTTGTCAAACGTTGTTTCTCGTTGTATATCCTTTAATTCTAGAGTTAAATTGATAAATAACGTGTACGAATTTGTTTAACGCATTTGTTTTGGTTACTCGACGTCTCCGTTCTCGTGTAGCCTACATATTGCGTTTTTTTTTTAATTTGCTTACCGGGCTAAAGGTTAGCATGTTTAAAATACGTAAGTCGTTTTGTTCATCATATTTAAGTAGATAACTCATCAGTTGTTTGCATCAGAGCGTTAATTTTTGAGATAGTTATTAAAACTGTTTAAAGGTTGTCAAACGTTGTTTCTCGTTGTATATCCTTTAATTCTAGAGCTAAATTGATAAATAACGTGTACGAATTTGTTTAACGCATTTGTTTTGGTTACTCGACGTCTCCGTTCTTGTGTAGCCTACATATTGCGTTTTTTTTTTTAATTTGCTTACCGGGCTAAAGGTTAGCATGTTTAAAATACGTAAGTCGTTTTTTTCATCAAATTTAAGTAGATAACTCATCAGTTGTTTGCATCAGAGCGATAATTTTTGAGATAGTTATTAAAACTGTTTAAAGGTTGTCAAACGTTGTTTCTCGTTGTATATCCTTTAATTCTAGAGTTAAATTGATAAATTACGTGTACGAATTTGTTTAACGCATTTGTTTTGGTTACTCGACGTCTCCGTGTTCGTGTAGCCTACATATTGCGTTTTTTTTTAATTTGCTTACCGGGCTAAAGGTTAGCATGTTTAAAATACGTAAGTCGTTTTGTTCATCATATTTAAGTAGATAACTCATCAGTTGTTTGCATCAGAGCGACAATTTTTGAGATAGTTATTAAAACTGTTTAAAGGTTGTCAAACGTTGTTTCTCGTTGTATATCCTTTAATTCTAGAGTTAAATTGATAAATAACGTGTACGAATTTGTTTAACGCATTTGTTTTGGTTACTCGACGTCTCCGTTCTCGTGTAGCCTACATATTGCGTTTTTTTTTTTAATTTGCTTACCGGGCTAAAGGTTAGCATGTTTAAAATACGTAAGTCGTTTTGTTCATCATATTTAAGTAGATAACTCATCAGTTGTTTGCATCAGAGCGATAATTTTTGAGATAGTTATTAAAACTGTTTAAAGGTTGTCAAACGTTTTTTCTCGTTGTATATCCTTTAATTCTAGAGTTAAATTGATAAATAACGTGTACGAATTTGTTTAACGCATTTGTTTTGGTTACTCGACGTCTCCGTTCTCGTGTAGCCTACATATTGCGTTTTTTTTTTTTAATTTGCTTACCGGGCTAAAGGTTAGCATGTTTAAAATACGTAAGTCGTTTTGTTCATCAAATTTAAGTAGATAACTCATCAGTTGTTTGCATCAGAGCGATAATATTTGAGATAGTTATTAAAACTGTTTAAAGGTTGTCAAACGTTGTTTCTCGTTGTATATCCTTTAATTCTAGAGTTAAATTGATAAATAACGTGTACGAATTTGTTTAACGCATTTGTTTTGGTTACTCGACGTCTCCGTTCTCGTGTAGCCTACATATTGCGTTTTTTTTTTAATTTGCTTACCGGGCTAAAGGTTAGTATGTTTAAAATACGTAAGTCGTTTTGTTCATCAAATTTAAGTAGATAACTCATCAGTTGTTTGCATCAGAGCGATAATTTTTGAGATAGTTTTTAAAACTGTTTAAAGGTTGTCAAACGTTGTTTCTCGTTGTATATCCTTTAATTCTAGAGTTAAATTGATAAATAACGTGTACGAATTTGTTTAACGCATTTGTTTTGGTTACTCGACGTCTCCGTTCTCGTGTAGCCTACATATTGCGTTTTTTTTTAATTTGCTTACCGGGCTAAAGGTTAGCATTTTTAAAATACGTAAGTCGTTTTGTTCAACAAATTTAAGTAGATAACTCATCAGTTGTTTGCATCAGAGCGATAATTTTTGAGATAGTTATTAAAACTGTTTAAAGGTTGTCAAACGTTGTTTCTCGTTGTATATCCTTTAATTCTAGAGCTAAATTGATAAATAACGTGTACGAATTTGTTTAACGCAATTGTTTTGGTTACTCGACGTCTCCGTTCTCGTGTAGCCTACATATTGCGTTTTTTTTTAATTTGCTTTCCGGGCTAAAGGTTAGCATGTTTAAAATACGTAAGTCGTTTTGTTCATCATATTTAAGTAGATAACTCATCAGTTGTTTGCATCAGAGCGATAATTTTTGAGATAGTTATTAAAACTGTTTAAAGGTTGTCAAACGTTGTTTCTCGTTGTATATCCTTTAATTCTAGAGTTAAATTGATAAATAACGTGTACAAATTTGTTTAACGCATTTGTTTTGGTTACTCGACGTCTCCGTTCTCGTGTAGCCTACATATTGGGTTTTTTTTTTAATTTGCTTACCGGGCTAAAGGTTAGCATGTTTAAAATACGTAAGTCGTTTTGTTCATCATATTTAAGTAGATAACTCATCAGTTGTTTGCATCAGAGCGATAATTTTTGAGATAGTTATTAAAACTGTTTAAAGGTTGTCAAACGTTGTTTCTCGTTGTATATCCTTTAATTCTAGAGTTAAATTGATAAATAACGTGTACGAATTTGTTTAACGCATTTGTTTTGGTTACTCGACGTCTTCGTTCTCGTGTAGCCTACATATTGCGTTTTTTTTTTAATTTGCTTACCGGGCTAAAGGTTAGCATGTTTAAAATACGTAAGTCGTTTTGTTCATCATATTTAAGTAGATAACTCATCAGTTGTTTGCATCAGAGCGTTAATTTTTGAGATAGTTATTAAAACTGTTTAAAGGTTGTCAAACGTTGTTTCTCGTTGTATATCCTTTAATTCTAGAGCTAAATTGATAAATAACGTGTACGAATTTGTTTAACGCATTTGTTTTGGTTACTCGACGTCTCCGTTCTCGTGTAGCCTACATATTGCGTTTTTTTTTTAATTTGCTTACCGGGCTAAAGGTTAGCATGTTTAAAATACGTAAGTCGTTTTGTTCATCAAATTTAAGTAGATAACTCATCAGTTGTTTGCATCAGAGCGATAATTTTTGAGATAGTTATTAAAACTGTTTAAAGGTTGTCAAACGTTGTTTCTCGTTGTATATCCTTTAATTCTAGAGTTAAATTGATAAATTACGTGTACGAATTTGTTTAACGCATTTGTTTTGGTTACTCGACGTCTCCGTGTTCGTGTAGCCTACATATTGCGTTTTTTTTTAATTTGCTTACCGGGCTAAAGGTTAGCATGTTTAAAATACGTAAGTCGTTTTGTTCATCATATTTAAGTAGATAACTCATCAGTTGTTTGCATCAGAGCGACAATTTTTGAGATAGTTATTAAAACTGTTTAAAGGTTGTCAAACGTTGTTTCTCGTTGTATATCCTTTAATTCTAGAGTTAAATTGATAAATAACGTGTACGAATTTGTTTAACGCATTTGTTTTGGTTACTCGACGTCTCCGTTCTCGTGTAGCCTACATATTGCGTTTTTTTTTTTTAATTTGCTTACCGGGCTAAAGGTTAGCATGTTTAAAATACGTAAGTCGTTTTGTTCATCATATTTAAGTAGATAACTCATCAGTTGTTTGCATCAGAGCGATAATTTTTGAGATAGTTATTAAAACTGTTTAAAGGTTGTCAAACGTTTTTTCTCGTTGTATATCCTTTAATTCTAGAGTTAAATTGATAAATAACGTGTACGAATTTGTTTAACGAATTTGTTTTGGTTACTCGACGTCTCCGTTCTCGTGTAGCCTACATATTGCGTTTTTTTTTTAATTTGCTTACCGGGCTAAAGGTTAGCATGTTTAAAATACGTAAGTCGTTTTGTTCATCATATTTAAGTAGATAACTCATCAGTTGTTTGCATCAGAGCGATAATTTTTGAGATAGTTATTAAAACTGTTTAAAGGTTGTCAAACGTTGTTTCTCGTTGTATATCCTTTAATTCTAGAGTTAAATTGATAAATAACGTGTACGAATTTGTTTAACGCATTTGTTTTGGTTACTCGACGTCTCCGTTCTCGTGTAGCCTACATATTGCGTTTTTTTTTTAATTTGCTTACCGGGCTAAAGGTTAGCATGTTTAAAATACGTAAGTCGTTTTGTTCAACAAATTTAAGTAGATAACTCATCAGTTGTTTGCATCAGAGCGACAATTTTTGAGATAGTTATTAAAACTGTTTAAAGGTTGTCAAACGTTGTTTCTCGTTGTATATCCTTTAATTCTAGAGTTAAATTGATAAATAACGTGTACGAATTTGTTTAACGCATTTGTTTTGGTTACTCGACGTCTCCCTTCTCGTGTAGCCTACATATTGCGTTTTTTTTTTTAATTTGCTTACCGGGCTAAAGGTTAGCATGTTTAAAATACGTAAGTCGTTTTGTTCAACAAATTTGAGTAGATAACTCATCAGTTATTTGCATCAGAGCGATAATTTTTGAGATAGTTATTAAAACTGTTTAAAGGTTGTCAAACGTTGTTTCTCGTTGTATATCCTTTAATTCTAGAGTTAAATTGATAAATAACGTGTACGAATTTGTTTAACGCATTTGTTTTGGTTACTCGACGTCTCCGTTCTCGTGTAGCCTACATATTGCGTTTTTTTTTTTAATTTGCTTACCGGGCTAAAGGTTAGCATGTTTAAAATACGTAAGTCGTTTGGTCATCATATTTAAGTAGATAACTCATCAGTTGTTTGCATCAGAGCGATAATTTTTGAGATAGTTATTAAAACTGTTTAAAGGTTGTCAAACGTTGTTTCTCGTTGTATATCCTTTAATTCTAGAGTTAAATTGATAAATAACGTGTACGAATTTGTTTAACGCATTTGTTTTGGTTACTCGACGTCTCCGTTCTCGTATAGCCTACATATTGCGTTTTTTTTTAATTTGCTTACCGGGCTAAAGGTTAGCATGTTTAAAATACGTAAGTCGTTTTGTTCATCAAATTTAAGTAGATAACTCATCAGTTGTTTGCATCAGAGCGATAATTTTTGAGATAGTTATTAAAACTATTTAAAGGTTGTCAAACGTTGTTTCTCGTTGTATATCCTTTAATTCTAGAGTTAAATTGATAAATAACGTGTACGAATTTGTTTAACGCATTTGTTTTGGTTACTCGACGTCTCCGTTCTCGTGTAGCCTACATATTGCGTTTTTTTTTTAATTTGCTTACCCGGCTAAAGGTTAGCATGTTTAAAATACGTAGGTCGTTTTGTTCATCATATTTAAGTAGATAACTCATCAGTTGTTTGCATCAGAGCGATAATTTTTGAGATAGTTATTAAAACTGTTTAAAGGTTGTCAAACGTTGTTTCTCGTTGTATATCCTTTAATTCTAGAGTTAAATTGATAAATAACGTGTACGAATTTGTTTAACGCATTTGTTTTGGTTAGTCGACGTCTCCGTTCTCGTGTAGCCTACATATTGCGTTTTTTTTTTAATTTGCTTACCGGGCTAAAGGTTAGCATGTTTAAAATACGTAAGTCGTTTTGTTCAACAAATTTAAGTAGATAACTCATCAGTTGTTTGCATCAGAGCGACAATTTTTGAGATAGTTATTAAAACTGTTTAAAGGTTGTCAAACGTTGTTTCTCGTTGTATATCCTTTAATTCTAGAGTTAAATTGATAAATAACGTGTACGAATTTGTTTAACGCATTTGTTTTGGTTACTCGACGTCTCCGTTCTCGTGTAGCCTACATATTGCGTTTTTTTTTTAAATTTGCTTACCGGGCTAAAGGTTAGCATGTTTAAAATACGAAAGTCGTTTTGTTCATCATATTTAAGTAGATAACTCATCAGTTGTTTGCATCAGAGCGATAATTTTTGAGATATTTATTAAAACTGTTTAAAGGTTGTCAAACGTTGTTTCTCGTTTTATATCCTTTAATTCTAGAGTTAAATTGATAAATAACGTGTACGAATTTGTATAACGCATTTGTTTTGGTTACTCGACGTCTCCGTTCTCGTGTAGCCTACATATTGCGTTTTTTTTTTAATTTGCTTACCGGGCTAAAGGTTAGCATGTTTAAAATACGTAAGTCGTGATGTTCATCATATTTAAGTAGATAACTCATCAGTTGTTTGCATCAGAGCGATAATTTTTGAGATAGTTATTAAAACTGTTTAAAGGTTGTCAAACGTTGTTTCTCGTTCTATATCCTTTAATTCTAGAGTTAAATTGATAAATAACGTGTACGAATTTGTTTAACGCATTTGTTTTGGTTACTCGACGTCTCCGTTCTCGTGTAGCCTACATATTGCGTTTTTTTTTTAATTTGCTTACCGGGCTAAAGGTAAGCATGTTTAAAATACGTAAGTCGTTTTGTTCAACAAATTTGAGTAGATAACTCATCAGTTGTTTGCATCAGAGCGACAATTTTTGAGATAGTTATTAAAACTGTTTAAAGGTTGTCAAACGTTGTTTCTCGTTGTATATCCTTTAATTCTAGAGTTAAATTGATAAATAACGTGTACGAATTTGTTTAACGCATTTGTTTTGGTTACTCGACGTCTCCGTTCTCGTGTAGCCTACATATTGCGTTTTTTTTTAATTTGCTTACCGGGCTAAAGGTTAGCATGTTTAAAATACGTAAGTCGTTTTGTTCATCAAATTTAAGTAGATAACTCATCAGTTGTTTGCATCAGAGCGTTAATTTTTGAGATAGTTATTAAAACTGTTTAAAGGTTGTCAAACGTTGTTTCTCGTTGTATATCCTTTAATTCTAGAGTTAAATTGATAAAAAACGTGTACGAATTTGTTTAACGCATTTGTTTTGGTTACTCGACGTCTCCGTTCTCGTGTAGCCTACATATTGCGTTTTTTTTTTAATTTGCTTACCGGGCTAAAGGTTAGCATGTTTAAAATACGTAAGTCGTTTTGTTCATCATCAGTTGTTTGCATCAGAGCGATAATTTTTGAGATAGTTATTAAAACTGTTTAAAGGTTGTCAAACGTTGTTTCTCGTTGTATATCCTTTAATTCTAGAGTTAAATTGATAAATAACGTGTACGAATTTGTTTAACGCATTTGTTTTGGTTACTCGACGTCTCCGTTCTCGTGTAGCCTACATATTGCGTTTTTTTTTTAATTTGCTTACCGGGCTAAAGGTTAGCATGTTTAAAATACGTAAGTCGTTTTGTTCAACAAATTTGAGTAGATAACTCAGCAGTTGTTTGCATCAGAGCGATAATTTTTGAGATAGTTATTAAAACTGTTTAAAGGTTGTCAAACGTTGTTTCTCGTTGTATATCCTTTAATTCTAGAGTTAAATTGATAAATAACGTGTACGAATTTGTTTAACGCATTTGTTTTGGTTACTCGACGTCTCCGTTCTCGTGTAGCCTACATATTGCGTTTTTTTTTTAATTTGCTTACCGGGCTAAAGGTTAGCATGTTTAAAATACGTAAGTCGTTTTGTTCTACAAATTTAAGTAGATAACTCATCAGTTGTTTGCATCAGAGCGATAATTTTTGAGATAGTTATTAAAACTGTTTAAAGGTTGTCAAACGTTGTTTCTCGTTGTATATCCTTTAATTCTAGAGTTAAATTGATAAATAACGTGTACGAATTTGTTTAACGCATTTGTTTTGGTTACTCGACGTCTCCGTTCTAGTGTAGCCTACATATTGCGTTTTTTTTTTAATTTGCTTACCGGGCTAAAGGTTAGCATGTTTAAAATACGTAAGTCGTTTTGTTCAACAAATTTGAGTAGATAACTCAGCAGTTGTTTGCATCAGAGCGATAACTTTTGATATAGTTATTAAAACTGTTTAAAGGTTGTCAAACGTTGTTTCTCGTTGTATATCCTTTAATTCTAGAGTTAAATTGATAAATAACGTGTACGAATTTGTTTAACGCATTTGTTTTGGTTACTCGACGTCTCCGTTCTCATGTAGCCTACATATTGCGTTTTTTTTTTAATTTGCTTACCGGGCTAAAGGTTAGCATGTTTAAAATACGTAAGTCGTTTTGTTCAACAAATTTAAGTAGATAACTCATCAGTTGTTTGCATCAGAGCGACAATTTTTGAGATAGTTATTAAAACTGTTTAAAGGTTGTCAAACGTTCTTTCTCGTTGTATATCCTTCAATTCTAGAGTTAAATTGATAAATAACGTGTACGAATTTGTTTAACGCATTTGTTTTGGTTACTCGACGTCTCCGTTCTCGTGTAGCCTACATATTGCGTTTTTTTTTTAATTTGCTTACCGAGCTAAAGGTTAGCATGTTTAAAATACGTAAGTCGTTTTGTTCAACAAATTTAAGTAGATAACTCATCAGTTGTTTGCATCAGAGCGACAATTTTTGAGATAGTTATTAAAACTGTTTAAAGGTTGTCAAACGTTGTTTCTCGTTGTATATCCTTTAATTCTAGAGTTAAATTGATAAATAACGTGTACGAATTTGTTTAACGCATTTGTTTTGGTTACTCGACGTCTCCGTTCTCGTGTAGCCTACATATTGCGTTTTTTTTTTAATTTTCTTACCGGGCTAAAGGTTAGCATGTTTAAAATACGTAAGTCGTTTTGTTCAACAAATGTGAGTAGATAACTCATCAGTTGTTTGCATCAGAGCGACAATTTTTGAGATAGTTATTAAAACTGTTTAAAGGTTGTCAAACGTTGTTTCTCGTTGTATATCCTTTAATTCTAGAGTTAAATTGATAAATAACGTGTACGAATTTGTTTAACGCATTTGTTTTGGTTACTCGACGTCTCCGTTCTCGTGTAGCCTACATATTGCGGTTTTTTTTTAATTTGCTTACCGGGCTAAAGGTTAGCATGTTTAAAATACGTAAGTCGTTTTGTTCAACAAATTTAAGTAGATAACTCATCAGTTGTTTGCATCAGAACGATAATTTTTGAGATAGTTATTAAAACTGTTTAAAGGTTGTCAAACGTTGTTTCTCGTTGTATATCCTTTAATTCTAGAGTTAAATTGATAAATAACGTGCACGAATTTGTTTAACGCATTTGTTTTGGTTACTCGACGTCTCCGTTCTCGTGTAGCCTACATATTGCGTTTTTTTTTTAATTTGCTTACCGGGCTAAAGGTTAGCATGTTTAAAATACGTAAGTCGTTTTGTTCATCATATTTAAGTAGATAACTCATCAGTTGTTTGCATCAGAGCGATAATTTTTGAGATAGTTATTAAAACTGTTTAAAGGTTGCCAAACGTTGTTTCTCGTTGTATATCCTTTAATTCTAGAGTTAAATTGATAAATAACGTGTACGAATTTGTTTAACGCATTTGTTTTGGTTACTCGACGTCTCCGTTCTCGTGTAGCCTACATATTGCGTTTTTTTTTTAATTTGCTTACCGGGCTAAAGGTTAGCATGTTTAAAATACGTAAGTCGTTTTGTTCATCATATTTAAGTAGATAACTTATCAGTTGTTTGCATCAGAGCGATAATTTTTGAGATAGTTATTAAAACTGTTTAAAGGTTGTCAAACGTTGTTTCTCGTTGTATATCCTTTAATTCTAGAGTTAAATTGATAAATAACGTGTACGAATTTGTTTAACGCATTTGTTTTGGTTACTCGACGTCTCCGTTCTCGTGTAGCCTACATATTGCGTTTTTTTTTTTAATTTGCTTACCGGGCTAAAGGTTAGCATGTTTAAAATACGTAAGTCGTTTTGTTCATCAAATTTAAGTAGATAACTCATCAGTTGTTTGCATCAGAGCGATAATTTTTGAGATAGTTATTAAAACTGTTTAAAGGTTGTCAAACGTTGTTTCTCGTTGTATATCCTTTAATTCTAGAGTTAAATTGATAAATAACGTGTACGAATTTGTTTAACGCATTTGTTTTGGTTACTCGACGTCTCCGTTCTCGTGTAGCCTACATATTGCGTTTTTTTTTTAATTTGCTTACCGGGCTAAAGGTTAGCATGTTTAAAATACGTAAGTCGTTTTGTTCATCAAATTTAAGTAGATAACTCATCAGTTGTTTGCATCAGAGCGATAATTTTTGAGATAGTTATTAAACCTGTTTAAAGGTTGTCAAACGTTGTTTCTCGTTGTATATCCTTTAATTCTAGAGTTAAATTGATAAATAACGTGTACGAATTTGTTTAACGCATTTGTTTTGGTTACTCGACGTCTCCGTTCTCGTGTAGCCTACATATTGCGTTTTTTTTTAATTTGCTTACCGGGCTAAAGGTTAGCATGTTTAAAATACGTAAGTCGTTTTGTTCATCAAATTTAAGTAGATAACTCATCAGGTGTTTGCATCAGAGCGATAATTTTTGAGATAGTTATTAAAACTGTTTAAAGGTTGTCAAACGTTGTTTCTCGTTGTATATCCTTTAATTCTAGAGTTAAATTGATAAATAACGTGTACGAATTTGTTTAACGCATTTGTTTTGGTTACTCGACGTCTCCGTTCTCGTGTAGCCTACATATTGCGTTTTTTTTTAATTTGCTTTCCGGGCTAAAGGTTAGCAGGTTTAAAATACGTAAGTCGTTTTGTTCATCATATTTAAGTAGATAACTCATCAGGTGTTTGCATCAGAGCGATAATTTTTGAGATAGTTATTAAAACTGTTTAAAGGTTGTCAAACGTTGTTTCTCGTTGTATATCCTTTAATTCTAGAGTTAAATTGATAAATAACGTGTACGAATTTGTTTAACGCATTTGTTTTGGTTACTCGACGTCTCCGTTCTCGTGTAGCCTACATATTGCGTTTTTTTTTTAATTTGCTTAACGGGCTAAAGGTTAGCATGTTTAAAATACGTAAGTCGTTTTGTTCATCATATTTAAGTAGATAACTCATCAGTTGTTTGCATCAGAGCGATAATTTTTGAGATAGTTATTAAAACTGTTTAAAGGTTGTCAAACGTTGTTTCTCGTTGTATATCCTTTAATTCTAGAGTTAAATTGATAAATAACGTGTACGAATTTGTTTAACGCATTTGTTTTGGTTACTCGACGTCTCCGTTCTCGTGTAGCCTACATATTGCGTTTTTTTTTTTTAATTTGCTTACCGGGCTAAAGGTTAGCATGTTTAAAATACGTAAGTCGTTTTGTTCATCATATTTAAGTAGATAACTCATCAGTTGTTTGCATCAGAGCGATAATTTTTGAGATAGTTATTAAAACTGTTTAAAGGTTGTCAAACGTTGTTTCTCGTTGTATATCCTTTAATTCTAGAGTTAACTTGATAAATAACGTGTACGAATTTGTTTAACGCATTTGTTTTGGTTACTCGACGTCTCCGTTCTCGTGTAGCCTACATATTGCGTTTTTTTTTTTATTTGCTTACCGGGCTAAAGGTTAGCATGTTTAAAATACGTAAGTCGTTTTGTTCATCAAATTTAAGTAGATAACTCATCAGTTGTTTGCATCAGAGCGATAATTTTTGAGATAGTTATTAAAACTGTTTAAAGGTTGTCAAACGTTGTTTCTCGTTGTATATCCTTTAATTCTAGAGTTAAATTGATAAATAACGTGTACGAATTTGTTTAACGCATTTGTTTTGGTTACTCGACGTCTCCGTTCTCGTGTAGCCTACATATTGCGTTTTTTTTTTTTAATTTGCTTACCGGGCTAAAGGTTAGCATGTTTAAAATACGTAAGTCGTTTTGTTCATCATATTTAAGTAGATAACTCATCAGTTGTTTGCATCAGAGCGACAATTTTTGAGATAGTTATTAAAACTGTTTAAAGGTTGTCAAACGTTGTTTCTCGTTGTATATCCTTTAATTCTAGAGTTAAATTGATAAATAACGTGTACGAATTTGTTTAACGCATTTGTTTTGGTTACTCGACGTCTCCGTTCTCGTGTAGCCTACATATTGCGTTTTTTTTTTTAATTTGCTTACCGGGCTAAAGGTTAGCATGTTTAAAATACGTAAGTCGTTTTGTTCATCATATTTAAGTAGATAACTCATCAGTTGTTTGCATCAGAGCGATAATTTTTGAGATAGTTATTAAAACTGTTTAAAGGTTGTCAAACGTTTTTTCTCGTTGTATATCCTTTAATTCTAGAGTTAAATTGATAAATAACGTGTACGAATTTGTTTAACGCATTTGTTTTGGTTACTCGACGTCTCCGTTCTCGTGTAGCCTACATATTGCGTTTTTTTTTTAATTTGCTTACCGGGCTAAGGTTAGCATGTTTAAAATACGTAAGTCGTTTTGTTCATCATATTTAAGTAGATAACTCATCAGTTGTTTGCATCAGAGCGATAATTTTTGAGATAGTTATTAAAACTGTTTAAAGGTTGTCAAACGTTGTTTCTCGTTGTATATCCTTTAATTCTAGAGTTAAATTGATAAATAACGTGCACGAATTTGTTTAACGCATTTGTTTTGGTTACTCGACGTCTCCGTTCTCGTGTAGCCTACATATTGCGTTTTTTTTTTTAATTTGCTTACCGGGCTAAAGGTTAGCATGTTTAAAATACGTAAGTCGTTTTGTTCAACAAATTTAAGTAGATAACTCATCAGTTGTTTGCATCAGAGCGACAATTTTTGAGATAGTTATTAAAACTGTTTAAAGGTTGTCAAACGTTGTTTCTCGTTGTATATCCTTTAATTCTAGAGTTAAATTGATAAATAACGTGTACGAATTTGTTTAACGCATTTGTTTTGGTCACTGGACGTCTCCCTTCTCGTGTAGCCTACATATTGCGTTTTTTTTTTTTAATTTGCTTACCGGGCTAAAGGTTAGCATGTTTAAAATACGTAAGTCGTTTTGTTCAACAAATTTGAGTAGATAACTCATCAGTTGTTTGCATCAGAGCGATAATTTTTGAGATAGTTATTAAAACTGTTTAAAGGTTGTCAAACGTTGTTTCTCGTTGTATATCCTTTAATTCTAGAGTTAAATTGATAAATAACGTGTACGAATTTGTTTAACGCATTTGTTTTGGTTACTCGACGTCTCCGTTCTCGTGTAGCCTACATATTGCGTTTTTTTTTTTAATTTGCTTACCGGGCTAAAGGTTAGCATGTTTAAAATACGTAAGTCGTTTTGTTCATCATATTTAAGTAGATAACTCATCAGTTGTTTGCATCAGAGCGATAATTTTTGAGATAGTTATTAAAACTGTTTAAAGGTTGTCAAACGTTGTTTCTCGTTGTATATCCTTTAATTCTAGAGTTAAATTGATAAATAACGTGTACGAATTTGTTTAACGCATTTGTTTTGTTTACTCGACGTCTCCGTTCTCGTATAGCCTACATATTGCGTTTTTTTTTTAATTTGCTTACCGGGCTAAAGGTTAGCATGTTTAAAATACGTAAGTCGTTTTGTTCATCAATTTAAGTAGATAACTCATCAGTTGTTTGCATCAGAGCGATAATTTTTGAGATAGTTATTAAAACTGTTTAAAGGTTGTCAAACGTTGTTTCTCGTTGTATATCCTTTAATTCTAGAGTTAAATTGATAAATAACGTGTACGAATTTGTTTAACGCATTTGTTTTGTTTACTCGACGTCTCCGTTCTCGTGTAGCCTACATATTGCGTTTTTTTTTTAATTTGCTTACCGGGCTAAAGGTTAGCATGTTTAAAATACGTAAGTCGTTTTGTTCATCATATTTAAGTAGATAACTCATCAGTTGTTTGCATCAGAGCGATAATTTTTGAGATAGTTATTAAAACTGTTTAAAGGTTGTCAAACGTTGTTTCTCGTTGTATATCCTTTAATTCTAGAGTTAAATTGATAAATAACGTGTACGAATTTGTTTAACGCATTTGTTTTGGTTACTCGACGTCTCCGTTCTCGTGTAGCCTACATATTGCGTTTTTTTTTTAATTTGCTTACCGGGCTAAAGGTTAGCATGTTTAAAATACGTAAGTCGTTTTGTTCATCATATTTAAGTAGATAACTCATCAGTTGTTTGCATCAGAGCGATAATTTTTGAGATAGTTATTAAAACTGTTTAAAGGTTGTCAAACGTTGTTTCTCGTTGTATATCCTTTAATTCTAGAGTTAAATTGTTAAATAACGTGTACGAATTTGTTTAACGCATTTGTTTTGGTTACTCGACGTCTCCGTTCTCGTGTAGCCTACATATTGCGTTTTTTTTTTTAATTTGCTTACCGGGCTAAAGGTTAGCATGTTTAAAATACGTAAGTCGTTTTGTTCATCAAATTTAAGTAGATAACTCATCAGTTGTTTGCATCAGAGCGATAATTTTTGAGATAGTTATTAAAACTGTTTAAAGGTTGTCAAACGTTGTTTCTCGTTGTATATCCTTTAATTCTAGAGTTAAATTGATAAATGACGTGTACGAATTTGTTTAACGCATTTGTTTTGGTTACTCGACGTCTCCGTTCTCGTGTAGCCTACATATTGCGTTTTTTTTTTTAATTTGCTTACCGGGCTAAAGGTTAGCATGTTTAAAATACGTAAGTCGTTTTGTTCAACAAATTTAAGTAGATAACTCATCAGTTGTTTGCATCAGAGCGATAATTTTTGAGATAGTTATTAAAACTGTTTAAAGGTTGTCAAACGTTGTTTCTCGTTGTATATCATTTAATTCTAGAGTTAAATTGATAAATAACGTGTACGAATTTGTTTAACGCATTTGTTTTGGTTACTCGACGTCTCCGTTCTCGTAAGCCCGGTAAGCAAATTAAAAAAAAAACGCAATATGTAGGCTACACGAGAACGGAGACGTCGAGTAACCAAAACAAATGCGTTAAACAAATTCGTACACGTTATTTATCAATTTAACTCTAGAATTAAAGGATATACAACGAGAAACAACGTTTGACAACCTTTAAACAGTTTTAATAACTATCTCAAAAATTATCGCTCTGATGCAAACAACTGATGAGTTATCTACTTAAATATGATGAACAAAACGACTTACGTATTTTAAACATGCTAACCTTTAGCCCGGTAAGCAAATTACAAAAAAAAACGCAATATGTAGGCTACACGAGAACGGAGACGTCGAGTAACCAAAACAAATGCGTTAAACAAATTCGTACACGTTATTTATCAATTTAACTCTAGAATTAAAGGATATACAACGAGAAACAACGTTTGACAACCTTTAAACAATTTTAATAACTATCTCAAAAATTGTCGCTCTGATGCAAACAACTGATGAGTTATCTACTTAAATTTGTTGAACAAAACGACTTACGTATTTTAAACATGCTTACCTTTAGCCCGGTAAGCAAATTAAAAAAAAAACGCAATATGTAGGCTACACGAGAACGGAGACGTCGAGTAACCAAAACAAATGCATTAAACAAATTCGTACACGTTATTTATCAATTTAACTCTAGAATTAAAGGATATACAACGAGAAACAACGTTTGACAACCTTTAAACAGTTTTAATAACTATCTCAAAAATTATCGCTCTGATGCAAACAACTGATGAGTTATCTACTTAAATATGATGAACAAAACGACTTACGTATTTTAAACATGCTAACCTTTAGCCCGGTAAGCAAATTAAAAAAAAAACGCAATATGTAGGCTACACGAGAACGGAGACGTCGAGTAACCAAAACAAATGCGTTAAACAAATTCGTACACGTTATTTATCAATTTAACTCTAGAATTAAAGGATATACAACGAGAAACAACGTTTGACAACCTTTAAACAGTTTTAATAACTATCTCAAAAATTATCGCTCTGATGCAAACAACTGATGAGTTATCTACTTAAATTTGATGAACAAAACGACTTACGTATTTTAAACATGCTAACCTTTAGCCCGGTAAGCAAATTAAAAAAAAAACGCAATATGTAGGCTATACGAGAACGGAGACGTCGAGTAACCAAAACAAATGCGTTAAACAAATTCGTACACGTTATTTATCAATTTAACTCTAGAATTAAAGGATATACAACGAGAAACAACGTTTGACAACCTTTAAACAGTTTTAATAACTATCTCAAAAATTATTGCTCTGATGCAAACAACTGATGAGTTATCTACTTAAATATGATGAACAAAACGACTTACGTATTTTAAACATGCTAACCTTTAGCCCGGTAAGCAAATTAAAAAAAAAAACGCAATATGTAGGCTACACGAGAACGGAGACGTCGAGTAACCAAAACAAATGCGTTAAACAAATTCGTACACGTTATTTATCAATTTAACTCTAGAATTAAAGGATATACAACGAGAAACAACGTTTGACAACCTTTAAACAGTTCTAATAACTATCTCAAAAATTATCGCTCTGATGCAAACAACTGATGAGTTATCTACTCAAATTTGTTGAACAAAACGACTTACGTATTTTAAACATGCTAACCTTTAGCCCGGTAAGCAAATTAAAAAAAAAAAAACGCAATATGTAGGCTACACGAGAAGGGAGACGTCGAGTGACCAAAACAAATGCGCTAAACAAATTCGTACACGTTATTTATCAATTTAACTCTAGAATTAAAGGATATACAACGAGAAACAACGTTTGACAACCTTTAAACAGTTTTAATAACTATCTCAAAAATTGTCGCTCTGATGCAAACAACTGATGAGTTATCTACTTAAATTTGTTGAACAAAACGACTTACGTATTTTAAACATGCTAACCTTTAGCCCGGTAAGCAAATTAAAAAAAAAAAACGCAATATGTAGGCTACACGAGAACGGAGACGTCGAGTAACCAAAACAAATGCGTTAAACAAATTCGTACACGTTATTTATCAATTTAACTCTAGAATTAAAGGATATACAACGAGAAACAACGTTTGACAACCTTTAAACAGTTTTAATAACTATCTCAAAAATTATCGCTCTGATGCAAACAACTGATGAGTTATCTACTTAAATTTGATGAACAAAACGACTTACGTATTTTAAACATGCTAACCTTTAGCCCGGTAAGCAAATTAAAAAAAAAAAAACGCAATATATAGGCTACACGAGAAGGGAGACGTCGAGTAACCAAAACAAATGCGTTAAACAAATTCGTACACGTTATTTATCAATTTAACTCTAGAATTAAAGGATATACAACGAGAAACAACGTTTGACAACCTTTAAACAGTTTTAATAACTATCTCAAAAATTGTCGCTCTGATGCAAACAACTGATGAGTTATCTACTTAAATTTGATGAACAAAACGACTTACGTATTTTAAGCATGCTAACCTTTAGCCCGGTAAGCAAATTAAAAAAAAACGCAATATGTAGGCTACACGAGAACGGAGACGTCGAGTAACCAAAACAAATGCGTTAAACAAATTCGTACACGTTATTTATCAATTTAACTCTAGAATTAAAGGATATACAACGAGAAACAACGTTTGACAACCTTTAAACAGTTTTAATAACTATCTCAAAAATTATCGCTCTGATGCAAACAACTGATGAGTTATCTACTTAAATATGATGAACAAAACGACTTACGTATTTTAAACATGCTAACCTTTAGCCCGGTAAGCAAATTAAAAAAAAAACGCAATATGTAGGCTACACGAGAACGGAGACGTCGAGTAACCAAAACAAATGCGTTAAACAAATTCGTCCACGTTATTTATCAATTTAACTCTAGAATTAAAGGATATACAACGAGAAAAAACGTTTGACAACCTTTAAACAGTTTTAATAACTATCTCAAAAATTATCGCTCTGATGCAAACAACTGATGAGTTATCTACTTAAATATGATGAACAAAACGACTTACGTATTTTAAACATGCTAACCTTTAGCCCGGTAAGCAAATTAAAAAAAAAAACGCAATATGTAGGCTACACGAGAACGGAGACGTCGAGTAACCAAAACAAATGCGTTAAACAAATTCGTACACGTTATTTATCAATTTAACTCTAGAATTAAAGGATATACAACGAGAAACAACGTTTGACAAACTTTAAACAGTTTTAATAACTATCTCAAAAATTGTCGCTCTGATGCAAACAACTGATGAGTTATCTACTTAAATATGATGAACAAAACGACTTACGTATTTTAAACATGCTAACCTCTAGCCCGGTAAGCAAATTAAAAAAAAAAACGCAATATGTAGGCTACACGAGAACGGAGACGTCGAGTAACCAAAACAAATGCGTTAAACAAATTCGTACACGTTATTTATCAATTTAACTCTAGAATTAAAGGATATACAACGAGAAACAACGTTTGACAACCTTTAAACAGTTTTAATAACTATCTCAAAAATTATCGCTCTGATGCAAACAACTGATGAGTTATCTACTTAAATATGATGAACAAAACGACTTACGTATTTTAAACATGCTAACCTTTAGCCCGGTAAGCAAATTAAAAAAAAAACGCAATATGTAGGCTACACGAGAACGGAGACGTCGAGTAACCAAAACAAATGCGTTAAACAAATTCGTACACGTTATTTATCAAGTTAATTCTAGAATTAAAGGATATACAACGAGAAACAACGTTTGACAACCTTTAAACAGTTTTAATAACTATCTCAAAAATTATCGCTCTGATGCAAACAACTGATGAGTTATCTACTTAAATATGATGAACAAAACGACTTACGTATTTTAAACATGCTAACCTTTAGCCCGGTAAGCAAATTAAAAAAAAAAACGCAATATGTAGGCTACACGAGAACGGAGACGTCGAGTAACCAAAACAAATGCGTTAAACAAATTCGTACACGTTATTTATCAATTTAACTCTAGAATTAAAGGATATACAACGAGAAACAACGTTTGACAACCTTTAAACAGTTTTAATAACTATCTCAAAAATTATCGCTCTGATGCAAACACCTGATGAGTTATCTACTTAAATATGATGAACAAAACGACTTACGTATTTTAAACATGCTAACCTTTAGCCCGGTAAGCAAATTAAAAAAAAAACGCAATATGTAGGCTACACGAGAACGGAGACGTCGAGTAACCAAAACAAATGCGTTAAACAAATTCGTACACGTTATTTATCAATTTAACTCTAGAATTAAAGGATATACAACGAGAAACAACGTTTGACAACCTTTAAACAGTTTTAATAACTATCTCAAAAATTATCGCTCTGATGCAAACACCTGATGAGTTATCTACTTAAATTTGATGAACAAAACGACTTAAGTATTTTAAACATGCTAACCTTTAGCCCGGTAAGCAAATTAAAAAAAAAACGCAATATGTAGGCTACACGAGAACGGAGACGTCGAGTAACCAAAACAAATGCGTTAAACAAATTCATACACGTTATTTATCAATTTAACTCTAGAATTAAAGGATATACAACGAGAAACAACGTTTGACAACCTTTAAACAGTTTTAATAACTATCTCAAAAATTATCGCTCTGATGCAAACAACTGATGAGTTATCTACTTAAATTTGATGAACAAAACGACTTACGTATTTTAAACATGCTAACCTTTAGCCCGGTAAGCAAATTAAAAAAAAAACGCAATATGTAGGCTACACGAGAACGGAGACGTCGAGTAACCAAAACAAATGCGTTAAACAAATTCGTACACGTTATTTATCAATTTAACTCTAGAATTAAAGGATATACAACGAGAAACAACGTTTGACAACCTTTAAACAGTTTTAATAACTATCTCAAAAATTATCGCTCTGATGCAAACACCTGATGAGTTATCTACTTAAATATGATGAACAAAACGACTTACGTATTTTAAACATGCTAACCTTTAGCCCGGCAAGCAAATTAAAAAAAAAAACGCAATATGTAGGCTACACGAGAACGGAGACGTCGAGTAACCAAAACAAATGCGTTAAACAAATTCGTACACGTTATTTATCAATTTAACTCTAGAATTAAAGGATATACAACGAGAAACAACGTTTGACAACCTTTAAACAGTTTTAATAACTATCTCAAAAATTATCGCTCTGATGCAAACAACTGATAAGTTATCTACTTAAATATGATGAACAAAACGACTTACGTATTTTAAACATGCTAACCTTTAGCCCGGTAAGCAAATTAAAAAAAAAACGCAATATGTAGGCTACACGAGAACGGAGACGTCGAGTAACCAAAACAAATGCGTTAAACAAATTCGTACACGTTATTTATCAATTTAACTCTAGAATTAAAGGATATACAACGAGAAACAACGTTTGACAACCTTTAAACAGTTTTAATAACTATCTCAAAAATTATCGCTCTGATGCAAACAACTGATGAGTTATCTACTTAAATATGATGAACAAAACGACTTACGTATTTTAAACATGCTAACCTTTAGCCCGGTAAGCAAATTAAAAAAAAAAACGCAATATGTAGGCTACACGAGAACGGAGACGTCGAGTAACCAAAACAAATGCGTTAAACAAATTCGTACACATTATTTATCAATTTAACTCTAGAATTAAAGGATATACAACGAGAAACAACGTTTGACAACCTTTAAACAGTTCTAATAACTATCTCAAAAATTATCGCTCTGATGCAAACAACTGATGAGTTATCTACTCAAATTTGTTGAACAAAACGACTTACGTATTTTAAACATGCTAACCTTTAGCCCGGTAAGCAAATTAAAAAAAAAAAACGCAATATGTAGGCTACACGAGAAGGGAGACGTCGAGTGACCAAAACAAATGCGCTAAACAAATTCGTACACGTTATTTATCAATTTAACTCTAGAATTAAAGGATATACAACGAGAAACAACGTTTGACAACCTTTAAACAGTTTTAATAACTATCTCAAAAATTATCGCTCTGATGCAAACACCTGATGAGTTATCTACTTAAATATGATGAACAAAACGACTTACGTATTTTAAACATGCTAACCTTTAGCCCGGCAAGCAAATTAAAAAAAAAAACGCAATATGTAGGCTACACGAGAACGGAGACGTCGAGTAACCAAAACAAATGCGTTAAACAAATTCGTACACGTTATTTATCAATTTAACTCTAGAATTAAAGGATATACAACGAGAAACAACGTTTGACAACCTTTAAACAGTTTTAATAACTATCTCAAAAATTATCGCTCTGATGCAAACAACTGATAAGTTATCTACTTAAATATGATGAACAAAACGACTTACGTATTTTAAACATGCTAACCTTTAGCCCGGTAAGCAAATTAAAAAAAAAACGCAATATGTAGGCTACACGAGAACGGAGACGTCGAGTAACCAAAACAAATGCGTTAAACAAATTCGTACACGTTATTTATCAATTTAACTCTAGAATTAAAGGATATACAACGAGAAACAACGTTTGACAACCTTTAAACAGTTTTAATAACTATCTCAAAAATTATCGCTCTGATGCAAACAACTGATGAGTTATCTACTTAAATATGATGAACAAAACGACTTACGTATTTTAAACATGCTAACCTTTAGCCCGGTAAGCAAATTAAAAAAAAAAACGCAATATGTAGGCTACACGAGAACGGAGACGTCGAGTAACCAAAACAAATGCGTTAAACAAATTCGTACACGTTATTTATCAATTTAACTCTAGAATTAAAGGATATACAACGAGAAACAACGTTTGACAACCTTTAAACAGTTCTAATAACTATCTCAAAAATTATCGCTCTGATGCAAACAACTGATGAGTTATCTACTCAAATTTGTTGAACAAAACGACTTACGTATTTTAAACATGCTAACCTTTAGCCCGGTAAGCAAATTAAAAAAAAAAAAACGCAATATGTAGGCTACACGAGAAGGGAGACGTCGAGTGACCAAAACAAATGCGCTAAACAAATTCGTACACGTTATTTATCAATTTAACTCTAGAATTAAAGGATATACAACGAGAAACAACGTTTGACAACCTTTAAACAGTTTTAATAACTATCTCAAAAATTGTCGCTCTGATGCAAACAACTGATGAGTTATCTACTTAAATTTGTTGAACAAAACGACTTACGTATTTTAAACATGCTAACCTTTAGCCCGGTAAGCAAATTAAAAAAAAAAAACGCAATATGTAGGCTACACGAGAACGGAGACGTCGAGTAACCAAAACAAATGCGTTAAACAAATTCGTTCACGTTATTTATCAATTTAACTCTAGAATTAAAGGATATACAACGAGAAACAACGTTTGACAACCTTTAAACAGTTTTAATAACTATCTCAAAAATTATCGCTCTGATGCAAACAACTGATGAGTTATCTACTTAAATTTGATGAACAAAACGACTTACGTATTTTAAACATGCTAACCTTTAGCCCGGTAAGCAAATTAAAAAAAAAAAAACGCAATATATAGGCTACACGAGAAGGGAGACGTCGAGTAACCAAAACAAATGCGTTAAACAAATTCGTACACGTTATTTATCAATTTAACTCTAGAATTAAAGGATATACAACGAGAAACAACGTTTGACAACCTTTAAACAGTTTTAATAACTATCTCAAAAATTGTCGCTCTGATGCAAACAACTGATGAGTTATCTACTTAAATTTGATGAACAAAACGACTTACGTATTTTAAACATGCTAACCTTTAGCCCGGTAAGCAAATTAAAAAAAAACGCAATATGTAGGCTACACGAGAACGGAGACGTCGAGTAACCAAAACAAATGCGTTAAACAAATTCGTACACGTTATTTATCAATTTAACTCTAGAATTAAAGGATATACAACGAGAAACAACGTTTGACAACCTTTAAACAGTTTTAATAACTATCTCAAAAATTATCGCTCTGATGCAAACAACTGATGAGTTATCTACTTAAATATGATGAACAAAACGACTTACGTATTTTAAACATGCTAACCTTTAGCCCGGTAAGCAAATTAAAAAAAAAACGCAATATGTAGGCTACACGAGAACGGAGACGTCGAGTAACCAAAACAAATGCGTTAAACAAATTCGTCCACGTTATTTATCAATTTAACTCTAGAATTAAAGGATATACAACGAGAAAAAATGTTTGACAACCTTTAAACAGTTTTAATAACTATCTCAAAAATTATCGCTCTGATGCAAACAACTGATGAGTTATCTACTTAAATATGATGAACAAAACGACTTACGTATTTTAAACATGCTAACCTTTAGCCCGGTAAGCAAATTAAAAAAAAAAACGCAATATGTAGGCTACACGAGAACGGAGACGTCGAGTAACCAAAACAAATGCGTTAAACAAATTCGTACACGTTATTTATCAATTTAACTCTAGAATTAAAGGATATACAACGAGAAACAACGTTTGACAAACTTTAAACAGTTTTAATAACTATCTCAAAAATTGTCGCTCTGATGCAAACAACTGATGAGTTATCTACTTAAATATGATGAACAAAACGACTTACGTATTTTAAACATGCTAACCTCTAGCCCGGTAAGCAAATTAAAAAAAAAAACGCAATATGTAGGCTACACGAGAACGGAGACGTCGAGTAACCAAAACAAATGCGTTAAACAAAGTCGTACACGTTATTTATCAATTTAACTCTAGAATTAAAGGATATACAACGAGAAACAACGTTTGACAACCTTTAAACAGTTTTAATAACTATCTCAAAAATTATCGCTCTGATGCAAACAACTGATGAGTTATCTACTTAAATATGATGAACAAAACGACTTACGTATTTTAAACATGCTAACCTTTAGCCCGGTAAGCAAATTAAAAAAAAAAACGCAATATGTAGGCTACACGAGAACGGAGACGTCGAGTAACCAAAACAAATGCGTTAAACAAATTCGTACACGTTATTTATCAAGTTAATTCTAGAATTAAAGGATATACAACGAGAAACAACGTTTGACAACCTTTAAACAGTTTTAATAACTATCTCAAAAATTATCGCTCTGATGCAAACAACTGATGAGTTATCTACTTAAATATGATGAACAAAACGACTTACGTATTTTAAACATGCTAACCTTTAGCCCGGTAAGCAAATTAAAAAAAAAAACGCAATATGTAGGCTACACGAGAACGGAGACGTCGAGTAACCAAAACAAATGCGTTAAACAAATTCGTACACGTTATTTATCAATTTAACTCTAGAATTAAAGGATATACAACGAGAAACAACGTTTGACAACCTTTAAACAGTTTTAATAACTATCTCAAAAATTATCGCTCTGATGCAAACACCTGATGAGTTATCTACTTAAATATGATGAACAAAACGACTTACGTATTTTAAACATGCTAACCTTTAGCCCGGTAAGCAAATTAAAAAAAAAACGCAATATGTAGGCTACACGAGAACGGAGACGTCGAGTAACCAAAACAAATGCGTTAAACAAATTCGTACACGTTATTTATCAATTTAACTCTAGAATTAAAGGATATACAACGAGAAACAACGTTTGACAACCTTTAAACAGTTTTAATAACTATCTCAAAAATTATCGCTCTGATGCAAACACCTGATGAGTTATCTACTTAAATTTGATGAACAAAACGACTTAAGTATTTTAAACATGCTAACCTTTAGCCCGGTAAGCAAATTAAAAAAAAAACGCAATATGTAGGCTACACGAGAACGGAGACGTCGAGTAACCAAAACAAATGCGTTAAACAAATTCATACACGTTATTTATCAATTTAACTCTAGAATTAAAGGATATACAACGAGAAACAACGTTTGACAACCTTTAAACAGTTTTAATAACTATCTCAAAAATTATCGCTCTGATGCAAACAACTGATGAGTTATCTACTTAAATTTGATGAACAAAACGACTTACGTATTTTAAACATGCTAACCTTTAGCCCGGTAAGCAAATTAAAAAAAAAACGCAATATGTAGGCTACACGAGAACGGAGACGTCGAGTAACCAAAACAAATGCGTTAAACAAATTCGTACACGTTATTTATCAATTTAACTCTATAATTAAAGGATAAACAACGAGAAACAACGTTTGACAACCTTTAAACAGTTTTAATAACTATCTCAAAAATTATCGCTCTGATGCAAACAACTGATGAGTTATCTACTTAAATTTGATGAACAAAACGACTTACGTATTTTAAACATGCTAACCTTTAGCCCGGCAAGCAAATTAAAAAAAAAAACGCAATATGTAGGCTACACGAGAACGGAGACGTCGAGTAACCAAAACAAATGCGTTAAACAAATTCGTACACGTTATTTATCAATTTAACTCTAGAATTAAAGGATATACAACGAGAAACAACGTTTGACAACCTTTAAACAGTTTTAATAACTATCTCAAAAATTATCGCTCTGATGCAAACAACTGATAAGTTATCTACTTAAATATGATGAACAAAACGACTTACGTATTTTAAACATGCTAACCTTTAGCCCGGTAAGCAAATTAAAAAAAAAAAGCAATATGTAGGCTACACGAGAACGGAGACGTCGAGTAACCAAAACAAATGCGTTAAACAAATTCGTACACGTTATTTATCAATTTAACTCTAGAATTAAAGGATATACAACGAGAAACAACGTTTGACAACCTTTAAACAGTTTTAATAACTATCTCAAAAATTATCGCTCTGATGCAAACAACTGATGAGTTATCTACTTAAATATGATGAACAAAACGACTTACGTATTTTAAACATGCTAACCTTTAGCCCGGTAAGCAAATTAAAAAAAAAACGCAATATGTAGGCTACACGAGAACGGAGACGTCGAGTAACCAAAACAAATGCGTTAAACAAATTCGTGCACGTTATTTATCAATTTAACTCTAGAATTAAAGGATATACAACGAGAAACAACGTTTGACACCCTTTAAACAGTTTTAATAACTATCTCAAAAATTATCGCTCTGATGCAAACAACTGATGAGTTATCTACTTAAATTTGTTGAACAAAACGACTTACGTATTTTAAACATGCTAACCTTTAGCCCGGTAAGCAAATTAAAAAAAAAAACGCAATATGTAGGCTACACGAGAACGGAGACGTCGAGTAACCAAAACAAATGCGTTAAACAAATTCGTACACGTTATTTATCAATTTAACTCTAGAATTAAAGGATATACAACGAGAAACAACGTTTGACAACCTTTAAACAGTTTTAATAACTATCTCAAAAATTGTCGCTCTGATGCAAACAACTGATGAGTTATCTACTTAAATTTGATGAACAAAACGACTTACGTATTTTAAACATGCTAACCTTTAGCCCGGTAAGCAAATTAAAAAAAAAAAACGCAATATATAGGCTACACGAGAAGGGAGACATCGAGTAACCAAAACAAATGCGTTAAGCTAATTCGTACACGTTATTTATCAATTTAACTCTAGAATTAAAGGATATACAACGAGAAACAACGTTTGACAACCTTTAAACAGTTTTAATAACTATCTCAAAAATTGTCGCTCTGATGCAAACAACTGATGAGTTATCTACTTAAATTTGATGAACAAAACGACTTACGTATTTTAAACATGCTAACCTTTAGCCCGGTAAGCAAATTAAAAAAAAAACGCAATATGTTGGCTACACGAGAACGGAGACGTCGAGTAACCAAAACAAATGCGTTAAACAAATTCGTACACGTTATTTATCAATTTAACTCTAGAATTAAAGGATATACAACGAGAAACAACGTTTGACAACCTTTAAACAGTTTTAATAACTATCTCAAAAATTATCGCTCTGATGCAAACAACTGATGAGTTATCTACTTAAATATGATGAACAAAACGACTTATGTATTTTAAACATGCTAACCTTTAGCCCGGTAAGCAAATTAAAAAAAAAACGCAATATGTAGGCTACACGAGAACGGAGACGTCGAGTAACCAAAACAAATGCGTTAAACAAATTCGTACACGTTATTTATCAATTTAACTCTAGAATTAAAGGATATACAACGAGAAAAAACGTTTGACAACCTTTAAACAGTTTTAATAACTATCTCAAAAATTATCGCTCTGATGCAAACAACTGATGAGTTATCTACTCAAATATGATGAACAAAACGACTTACGTATTTTAAACATGCTAACCTTTAGCCCGGTAAGCAAATTAAAAAAAAAACGCAATATGTAGGCTACACGAGAACGGAGACGTCGAGTAACCAAAACAAATGCGTTAAACAAATTCGTACACGTTATTTATCAATTTAACTCTAGAATTAAAGGATATACAACGAGAAACAACGTTTGACAAACTTTAAACAGTTTTAATAACTATCTCAAAAATTGTCGCTCTGATGCAAACAACTGATGAGTTATCTACTTAAATATGATGAACAAAACGACTTACGTATTTTAAACATGCTAACCTTTAGCCCGGTAAGCAAATTTAAAAAAAAAACGCAATATGTAGGCTACACGAGAACGGAGACGTCGAGTAACCAAAACAAATGCGTTAAACAAATTCGTACACGTTATTTATCAATTTAACTCTAGAATTAAAGGATATACAACGAGAAACAACGTTTGACAACCTTTAAACAGTTTTAATAACTATCTCAAAAATTATCGCTCTGATGCAAACACCTGATGAGTTATCTACTTAAATATGATGAACAAAACGACTTACGTATTTTAAACCTGCTAACCTTTAGCCCGGAAAGCAAATTAAAAAAAAACGCAATATGTAGGCTACACGAGAACGGAGACGTCGAGTAACCAAAACAAATGCGTTAAACAAATTCGTACACGTTATTTATCAATTTAACTCTAGAATTAAAGGATATACAACGAGAAACAACGTTTGACAACCTTTAAACAGTTTTAATAACTATCTCAAAAATTATCGCTCTGATGCAAACACCTGATGAGTTATCTACTTAAATTTGATGAACAAAACGACTTACGTATTTTAAACATGCTAACCTTTAGCCCGGTAAGCAAATTAAAAAAAAAACGCAATATGTAGGCTACACGAGAACGGAGACGTCGAGTAACCAAAACAAATGCGTTAAACAAATTCGTACACGTTATTTATCAATTTAACTCTAGAATTAAAGGATATACAACGAGAAACAACGTTTGACAACCTTTAAACAGTTTTAATAACTATCTCAAAAATTATCGCTCTGATGCAAACAACTGATGAGTTATCTACTTAAATTTGATGAACAACACGACTTACGTATTTTAAACATGCTAACCTTTGGCCCGGTAAGCAAATTAAAAAAAAAACGCAATATGTAGGCTACACGAGAACGGAGACGTCGAGTAACCAAAACAAATGCGTTAAACAAATTCGTGCACGTTATTTATCAATTTAACTCTAGAATTAAAGGATATACAACGAGAAACAACGTTTGACAACCTTTAAACAGTTTTAATAACTATCTCAAAAATTATCGCTCTGATGCAAACAACTGATGAGTTATCTACTTAAATTTGTTGAACAAAACGACTTACGTATTTTAAACATGCTAACCTTTAGCCCGGTAAGCAAATTAAAAAAAAAAAACGCAATATGTAGGCTACACGAGAACGGAGACGTCGAGTAACCAAAACAAATGCGTTAAACAAATTCGTACACGTTATTTATCAATTTAACTCTAGAATTAAAGGATATACAACGAGAAACAACGTTTGACAACCTTTAAACAGTTTTAATAACTATCTCAAAAATTGTCGCTCTGATGCAAACAACTGATGAGTTATCTACTTAAATTTGATGAACAAAACGACTAACGTATTTTAAACATGCTAACCTTTAGCCCGGTAAGCAAATTAAAAAAAAAAAACGCAATATATAGGCTACACGAGAAGGGAGACATCGAGTAACCAAAACAAATGCGTTAAGCTAATTCGTACACGTTATTTATCAATTTAACTCTAGAATTAAAGGATATACAACGAGAAACAACGTTTGACAACCTTTAAACAGTTTTAATAACTATCTCAAAAATTGTCGCTCTGATGCAAACAACTGATGAGTTATCTACTTAAATTTGATGAACAAAACGACTTACGTATTTTAAACATGCTAACATTTAGCCCGGTAAGCAAATTAAAAAAAAAAACGCAATATGTTGGCTACACGAGAACGGAGACGTCGAGTAACCAAAACAAATGCGTTAAACAAATTCGTACACGTTATTTATCAATTTAACTCTAGAATTAAAGGATATACAACGAGAAACAACGTTTGACAACCTTTAAACAGTTTTAATAACTATCTCAAAAATTATCGCTCTGATGCAAACAACTGATGAGTTATCTACTTAAATATGATGAACAAAACGACTTACGTATTTTAAACATGCTAACCTTTAGCCCGGTAAGCAAATTAAAAAAAAAACGCAATATGTAGGCTACACGAGAACGGAGACGTCGAGTAACCAAAACAAATGCGTTAAACAAATTCGTACACGTTATTTATCAATTTAACTCTAGAATTAAAGGATATACAACGAGAAAAAACGTTTGACAACCTTTAAACAGTTTTAATAACTATCTCAAAAATTATCGCTCTGATGCAAACAACTGATGAGTTATCTACTCAAATATGATGAACAAAACGACTTACGTATTTTAAACATGCTAACCTTTAGCCCGGTAAGCAAATTAAAAAAAAAACGCAATATGTAGGCTACACGAGAACGGAGACGTCGAGTAACCAAAACAAATGCGTTAAACAAATTCGTACACGTTATTTATCAATTTAACTCTAGAATTAAAGGATATACAACGAGAAACAATGTTTGACAAACTTTAAACAGTTTTAATAACTATCTCAAAAATTGTCGCTCTGATGCAAACAACTGATGAGTTATCTACTTAAATATGATGAACAAAACGACTTACGTATTTTAAACATGCTAACCTTTAGCCCGGTAAGCAAATTAAAAAAAAAAACGCAATATGTAGGCTACACGAGAACGGAGACGTCGAGTAACCAAAACAAATGCGTTAAACAAATTCGTACACGTTATTTATCAATTTAACTCTAGAATTAAAGGATATACAACGAGAAACAACGATTGACAACCTTTAAACAGTTTTAATAACTATCTCAAAAATTATCGCTCTGATGCAAACAACTGATGAGTTATCTACTTAAATTTGATGAACAAAACGACTTACGTATTTTAAACATGCTAACCTTTAGCCCGGTAAGCAAATTAAAAAAAAAACGCAATATGTAGGCTACACGAGAACGGAGACGTCGAGTAACCAAAACAAATGCGTTAAACAAATTCGTACACGTTATTTATCAAGTTAACTCTAGAATTAAAGGATATACAACGAGAAACAACGTTTGACAACCTTTAAACAGTTTTAATAACTATCTCAAAAATTATCGCTCTGATGCAAACAACTGATGAGTTATCTACTTAAATATGATGAACAAAACGACTTACGTATTTTAAACATGCTAACCTTTAGCCCGGTAAGCAAATTAAAAAAAAAAACGCAATATGTAGGCTACACGAGAACGGAGACGTCGAGTAACCAAAACAAATGCGTTAAACAAATTCGTACACGTTATTTATCAATTTAACTCTAGAATTAAAGGATATACAACGAGAAACAACGTTTGACAACCTTTAAACAGTTTTAATAACTATCTCAAAAATTATCGCTCTGATGCAAACAACTGATGAGTTATCTACTTAAATATGATGAACAAAACGACTTACGTATTTTAAACATGCTAACCTTTAGCCCGGTAAGCAAATTAAAAAAAAAACGCAATATGTAGGCTACACGAGAACGGAGACGTCGAGTAACCAAAACAAATGCGTTAAACAAATTCGTACACGTTATTTATCAATTTAACTCTAGAATTAAAGGATATACAACGAGAAACAACGTTTGACAACCTTTAAACAGTTTTAATAACTATCTCAAAAATTATCGCTCTGATGCAAACACCTGATGAGTTATCTACTTAAATATGATGAACAAAACGACTTACGTATTTTAAACCTGCTAACCTTTAGCCCGGAAAGCAAATTAAAAAAAAACGCAATATGTAGGCTACACGAGAACGGAGACGTCGAGTAACCAAAACAAATGCGTTAAACAAATTCGTACACGTTATTTATCAATTTAACTCTAGAATTAAAGGATATACAACGAGAAACAACGTTTGACAACCTTTAAACAGTTTTAATAACTATCTCAAAAATTATCGCTCTGATGCAAACACCTGATGAGTTATCTACTTAAATTTGATGAACAAAACGACTTACGTATTTTAAACATGCTAACCTTTAGCCCGGTAAGCAAATTAAAAAAAAAACGCAATATGTAGGCTACACGAGAACGGAGACGTCGAGTAACCAAAACAAATGCGTTAAACAAATTCGTACACGTTATTTATCAATTTAACTCTAGAATTAAAGGATATACAACGAGAAACAACGTTTGACAACCTTTAAACAGTTTTAATAACTATCTCAAAAATTATCGCTCTGATGCAAACAACTGATGAGTTATCTACTTAAATTTGATGAACAACACGACTTACGTATTTTAAACATGCTAACCTTTAGCCCGGTAAGCAAATTAAAAAAAAAACGCAATATGTAGGCTACACGAGAACGGAGACGTCGAGTAACCAAAACAAATGCGTTAAAAAAATTCGTACACGTTATTTATCAATTTAACTCTAGAATTAAAGGATAAACAACGAGAAACAACGTTTGACAACCTTTAAACAGTTTTAATAACTATCTCAAAAATTATCGCTCTGATGCAAATAACTGATGAGTTATCTACTTAAATTTGATGAACAAAACGACTTACGTATTTTAAACATGCTAACCTTTAGCCCGGCAAGCAAATTAAAAAAAAAAACGCAATATGTAGGCTACACGAGAACGGAGACGTCGAGTAACCAAAACAAATGCGTTAAACAAATTCGTACACGTTATTTATCAATTTAACTCTAGAATTAAAGGATATACAACGAGAAACAACGTTTGACAACCTTTAAACAGTTTTAATAACTATCTCAAAAATTATCGCTCTGATGCAAACAACTGATAAGTTATCTACTTAAATATGATGAACAAAACGACTTACGTATTTTAAACATGCTAACCTTTAGCCCGGTAAGCAAATTAAAAAAAAAACGCAATATGTAGGCTACACGAGAACGGAGACGTCGAGTAACCAAAACAAATGCGTTAAACAAATTCGTACACGTTATTTATCAATTTAACTCTAGAATTAAAGGATATACAACGAGAAACAACGTTTGACAACCTTTAAACAGTTTTAATAACTATCTCAAAAATTATCGCTCTGATGCAAACAACTGATGAGTTATCTACTTAAATATGATGAACAAAACGACTTACGTATTTTAAACATGCTAACCTTTAGCCCGGTAAGCAAATTAAAAAAAAAAACGCAATATGTAGGCTACACGAGAACGGAGACGTCGAGTAACCAAAACAAATGCGTTAAACAAATTCGTGCACGTTATTTATCAATTTAACTCTAGAATTAAAGGATATACAACGAGAAACAACGTTTGACAACCTTTAAACAGTTTTAATAACTATCTCAAAAATTATCGCTCTGATGCAAACAACTGATGAGTTATCTACTTAAATTTGTTGAACAAAACGACTTACGTATTTTAAACATGCTAACCTTTAGCCCGGTAAGCAAATTAAAAAAAAAAACGCAATATGTAGGCTACACGAGAACGGAGACGTCGAGTAACCAAAACAAATGCGTTAAACAAATTCGTACACGTTATTTATCAATTTAACTCTAGAATTAAAGGATATACAACGAGAAACAACGTTTGACAACCTTTAAACAGTTTTAATAACTATCTCAAAAATTATCGCTCTGATGCAAACACCTGATGAGTTATCTACTTAAATTTGATGAACAAAACGACTTACGTATTTTAAACATGCTAACCTTTAGCCCGGTAAGCAAATTAAAAAAAAAACGCAATATGTAGGCTACACGAGAACGGAGACGTCGAGTAACCAAAACAAATGCGTTAAACAAATTCGTACACGTTATTTATCAATTTAACTCTAGAATTAAAGGATATACAACGAGAAACAACGTTTGACAACCTTTAAACAGTTTTAATAACTATCTCAAAAATTATCGCTCTGATGCAAACACCTGATGAGTTATCTACTTAAATATGATGAACAAAACGACTTACGTATTTTAAACCTGCTAACCTTTAGCCCGGAAAGCAAATTAAAAAAAAACGCAATATGTAGGCTACACGAGAACGGAGACGTCGAGTAACCAAAACAAATGCGTTAAACAAATTCGTACACGTTATTTATCAATTTAACTCTAGAATTAAAGGATATACAACGAGAAACAACGTTTGACAACCTTTAAACAGTTTTAATAACTATCTCAAAAATTATCGCTCTGATGCAAACACCTGATGAGTTATCTACTTAAATTTGATGAACAAAACGACTTACGTATTTTAAACATGCTAACCTTTAGCCCGGTAAGCAAATTAAAAAAAAAACGCAATATGTAGGCTACACGAGAACGGAGACGTCGAGTAACCAAAACAAATGCGTTAAACAAATTCGTACACGTTATTTATCAATTTAACTCTAGAATTAAAGGATATACAACGAGAAACAACGTTTGACAACCTTTAAACAGTTTTAATAACTATCTCAAAAATTATCGCTCTGATGCAAACAACTGATGAGTTATCTACTTAAATTTGATGAACAACACGACTTACGTATTTTAAACATGCTAACCTTTAGCCCGGTAAGCAAATTAAAAAAAAAACGCAATATGTAGGCTACACGAGAACGGAGACGTCGAGTAACCAAAACAAATGCGTTAAAAAAATTCGTACACGTTATTTATCAATTTAACTCTAGAATTAAAGGATAAACAACGAGAAACAACGTTTGACAACCTTTAAACAGTTTTAATAACTATCTCAAAAATTATCGCTCTGATGCAAATAACTGATGAGTTATCTACTTAAATTTGATGAACAAAACGACTTACGTATTTTAAACATGCTAACCTTTAGCCCGGCAAGCAAATTAAAAAAAAAAACGCAATATGTAGGCTACACGAGAACGGAGACGTCGAGTAACCAAAACAAATGCGTTAAACAAATTCGTACACGTTATTTATCAATTTAACTCTAGAATTAAAGGATATACAACGAGAAACAACGTTTGACAACCTTTAAACAGTTTTAATAACTATCTCAAAAATTATCGCTCTGATGCAAACAACTGATAAGTTATCTACTTAAATATGATGAACAAAACGACTTACGTATTTTAAACATGCTAACCTTTAGCCCGGTAAGCAAATTAAAAAAAAAACGCAATATGTAGGCTACACGAGAACGGAGACGTCGAGTAACCAAAACAAATGCGTTAAACAAATTCGTACACGTTATTTATCAATTTAACTCTAGAATTAAAGGATATACAACGAGAAACAACGTTTGACAACCTTTAAACAGTTTTAATAACTATCTCAAAAATTATCGCTCTGATGCAAACAACTGATGAGTTATCTACTTAAATATGATGAACAAAACGACTTACGTATTTTAAACATGCTAACCTTTAGCCCGGTAAGCAAATTAAAAAAAAAAACGCAATATGTAGGCTACACGAGAACGGAGACGTCGAGTAACCAAAACAAATGCGTTAAACAAATTCGTGCACGTTATTTATCAATTTAACTCTAGAATTAAAGGATATACAACGAGAAACAACGTTTGACAACCTTTAAACAGTTTTAATAACTATCTCAAAAATTATCGCTCTGATGCAAACAACTGATGAGTTATCTACTTAAATTTGTTGAACAAAACGACTTACGTATTTTAAACATGCTAACCTTTAGCCCGGTAAGCAAATTAAAAAAAAAAACGCAATATGTAGGCTACACGAGAACGGAGACGTCGAGTAACCAAAACAAATGCGTTAAACAAATTCGTACACGTTATTTATCAATTTAACTCTAGAATTAAAGGATATACAACGAGAAACAACGTTTGACAACCTTTAAACAGTTTTAATAACTATCTCAAAAATTGTCGCTCTGATGCAAACAACTGATGAGTTATCTACTCACATTTGTTGAACAAAACGACTTACGTATTTTAAACATGCTAACCTTTAGCCCGGTAAGAAAATTAAAAAAAAAACGCAATATGTAGGCTACACGAGAACGGAGACGTCGAGTAACCAAAACAAATGCGTTAAACAAATTCGTACACGTTATTTATCAATTTAACTCTAGAATTAAAGGATATACAACGAGAAACAACGTTTGACAACCTTTAAACAGTTTTAATAACTATCTCAAAAATTGTCGCTCTGATGCAAACAACTGATGAGTTATCTACTTAAATTTGTTGAACAAAACGACTTACGTATTTTAAACATGCTAACCTTTAGCCCGGTAAGCAAATTAAAAAAAAAACGCAATATGTAGGCTACACGAGAACGGAGACGTCGAGTAACCAAAACCATTGCGTTAAACAAATTCGTACACGTTATTTATCAATTTAACTCTAGAATTGAAGGATATACAACGAGAAAGAACGTTTGAAAACCTTTAAACAGTTTTAATAACTATCTCAAAAATTGTCGCTCTGATGCAAACAACTGATGAGTTATCTACTTAAATTTGTTGAACAAAACGACTTACGTATTTTAAACATGCTAACCTTTAGCCCGGTAAGCAAATTAAAAAAAAAACGCAATATGTAGGCTACATGAGAACGGAGACGTCGAGTAACCAAAACAAATGCGTTAAACAAATTCGTACACGTTATTTATCAATTTAACTCTAGAATTAAAGGATATACAACGAGAAACAACGTTTGACAACCTTTAAACAGTTTTAATAACTATCTCAAAAGTTATCGCTCTGATGCAAACAACTGCTGAGTTATCTACTCAAATTTGTTGAACAAAACGACTTACGTATTTTAAACATGCTAACCTTTAGCCCGGTAAGCAAATTAAAAAAAAAACGCAATATGTAGGCTACACGAGAACGGAGACGTCGAGTAACCAAAACAAATGCGTTAAACAAATTCGTACACGTTATTTATCAATTTAACTCTAGAATTAAAGGATATACAACGAGAAACAACGTTTGACAACCTTTAAACAGTTTTAATAACTATCTCAAAAATTATCGCTCTGATGCAAACAACTGCTGAGTTATCTACTCAAATTTGTTGAACAAAACGACTTACGTATTTTAAACATGCTAACCTTTAGCCCGGTAAGCAAATTAAAAAAAAAACGCAATATGTAGGCTACACGAGAACGGAGACGTCGAGTAACCAAAACAAATGCGTTAAACAAATTCGTACACGTTATTTATCAATTTAACTCTAGAATTAAAGGATATACAACGAGAAACAACGTTTGACAACCTTTAAACAGTTTTAATAACTATCTCAAAAATTATCGCTCTGATGCAAACAACTGATGATGAACAAAACGACTTACGTATTTTAAACATGCTAACCTTTAGCCCGGTAAGCAAATTAAAAAAAAAACGCAATATGTAGGCTACACGAGAACGGAGACGTCGAGTAACCAAAACAAATGCGTTAAACAAATTCGTACACGTTATTTATCAACTTAACTCTAGAATTAAAGGATATACAACGAGAAACAACGTTTGACAACCTTTAAACAGTTTTAATAACTATCTCAAAAATTATCGCTCTGATGCAAACAACTGATGAGTTATCTACTTAAATTTGATGAACAAAACGACTTACGTATTTTAAACATGCTAACCTTTAGCCCGGTAAACAAATTAAAAAAAAACGCAATATGTAGGCTACATGAGAACGGAGACGTCGAGTAACCAAAACAAATGCGTTATACAAATTCGTACACGTTATTTATCAATTTAACTCTAGAATTAAAGGATATACAACGAGAAACAACGGTTGACAACCTTTAAACAGTTTTAATAACTATCTCAAAAATTATCGCTCTGATGCAAACAACTGATGAGTTATCTACTTAAATATGATGAACAAAACGACCTACGTATTTTAAACATGCTAACCTTTAGCCCGGTAAGCAAATTAAAAAAAAAACGCAATATGTACGCTACACGAGAACGGAGACGTCGAGTAACCAAAACAAATGCGTTAAACAAATTCGTACACGTTATTTATCAATTTAACTCTAGAATTAAAGGATATACAACGAGAAACAACGTTTGACAACCTTTAAACAGTTTTAATAACTATCTCAAAAATTGTCGCTCTGATGCAAACAACTGATGAGTTATCTACTTAAATTTGTTGAACAAAACGACTTACGTATTTTAAACATGCTAACCTTTAGCCCGGTAAGCAGATTAAAAAAAAACGCAATATGTAGGCTACACGAGAACGGAGACGTCGACTAACCAAAACAAATGCGTTAAACAAATTCGTACACGTTATTTATCAATTTAACTCTAGAATTAAAGGATATACAACGAGAAACAACGTTTGACAACCTTTAAACAGTTTTAATAACTATCTCAAAAATTATCGCTCTGATGCAAACAACTGATGAGTTATCTACTTAAATATGATGAACAAAACGACTTACGTATTTTAAACATGCTAACCTTTAGCCCGGTAAGCAAATTTAAAAAAAAACGCAATATGTAGGCTACACGAGAACGGAGACGTCGAGTAACCAAAACAAATGCGTTAAACAAATTCGTACACGTTATTTATCAATTTAACTCTAGAATTGAAGGATATACAACGAGAAAGGACGTTTGACAACCTTTAAACAGTTTTAATAACTATCTCAAAAATTGTCGCTCTGATGCAAACAACTGATGAGTTATCTACTTAAATTTGTTGAACAAAACGACTTACGTATTTTAAACATGCTAACCTTTAGCCCGGTAAGCAAATTTAAAAAAAAAGCAATATGTAGGCTACATGAGAACGGAGACGTCGAGTAACCAAAACAAATGCGTTAAACAAATTCGTACACGTTATTTATCAATTTAACTCTAGAATTAAAGGATATACAACGAGAAACAACGTTTGACAACCTTTAAACAGTTTTAATAACTATCTCAAAAGTTATCGCTCTGATGCAAACAACTGCTGAGTTATCTACTCAAATTTGTTGAACAAAACGACTTACGTATTTTAAACATGCTAACCTTTAGCCCGGTAAGCAAATTAAAAAAAAAACGCAATATGTAGGCTACACGAGAACGGAGACGTCGAGTAACCAAAACAAATGCGTTAAACAAATTCGTACACGTTATTTATCAATTTAACTCTAGAATTAAAGGATATACAACGAGAAACAACGTTTGACAACCTTTAAACAGTTTTAATAACTATCTCAAAAATTATCGCTCTGATGCAAACAACTGATGAGTTATCTACTTAAATTTGTTGAACAAAACGACTTACGTATTTTAAACATGCTAACCTTTAGCCCGGTAAGCAAATTAAAAAAAAAACGCAATATGTAGGCTACACGAGAACGGAGACGTCGAGTAACCAAAACAAATGCGTTAAACAAATTCGTACACGTTATTTATCAATTTAACTCTAGAATTAAAGGATATACAACGAGAAACAACGTTTGACAACCTTTAAACAGTTTTAATAACTATCTCAAAAATTATCGCTCTGATGCAAACAACTGCTGAGTTATCTACTCAAATTTGTTGAACAAAACGACTTACGTATTTTAAACATGCTAACCTTTAGCCCGGTATAGTGTTAACTACTTTGTACTCTTTACTTTAATTTTTAAAATAATTTTAATTGAGTTTTCGTGTTAACTTAAAATTTTGAATAACTTCAAAAAAAGAAAATTCTAATTAGTTGGAAAATATTTAAACTCAAAAATAAACAAAAATAAATTTTATATTTCAAACCAAAATAAAAGATTTTTTAAAATATCAACTTGAATGTTGATATATTGGCGATCTTACCAACGATCCTGCAATCGAATCAATTAAACCCCAATAAGTTCAAGAACGATATAATTTTCGTTTGACAAAAGTGGTGTAGTACTTCCGCGCAACCAATTTTTCTCATCTAGCTGAAAGTAGCTACCAACAGAAGCTCATGCGAAGTTTCAACCGTCTTCAACCGTCATCTTGCCAATATTAAATGCAAAACTTAAAATATAAAAGACACGTGTGGTTCAAGTTATCATGAATTGTTTAACGCAACTTAAAAATATATGAAGAAAAATGAAAACAATCCAGTGTAACTCGTAAACTAGAACATTTTATGCAATACACAAAATTGCTTTGTAACCAAACAACCAGTTATTTATGTACATACAACATTTTTAAGTGCACGAACTGATTTGCGATTTGCGAAAGCAAAAAAATGTTAAAGTAATGAAATTTTTTACAATTTGTGCATTCTACATGTATGAAAGCTATTTGCTCATCAGAGAAATCGATATACATAACTCAATAGACCTTCTAGTCACCAGACTGACCAGACTTCCAACTACAATCAAAACGAAAATATTTATCAACAATCAAAATTTCTCGAATAACGTAAATGCCATTGCCAATCATCAATCAACTACTTATTAATTTTAATATTTTTTTTATTAAATTTAATTTTATGTAAGTACAATTTTTATTCTAATATTAAATTTAAAATTTTTCAATTATAATTTAAATTAAAATTTTAAACCTTTTAACTTTCAAATTTATTTTAAGATTATTTTTATATTTTAACAATTATTTAAATTTACTTATTTTTTATATAAAATTAAATATTTTATTTAAATTGTTAACTCCCTTTCCAAAAAAAATCTTAAATATTTCCTAATTTTCAAATTTTTCATTTTATTTAATTTTTTTTTTTTTTCATATGGTTCTACGTTCACCAATACGAACTCGTAAATTTACAAATGCAGAAAATCAAAATATCAACCATACAAATAACATCATGACTCACAATACAACTCAAAATTCTAACATTAATACAACACAAAACAACATCTATAAAACAACACAAAATACTTCAACACAAGATAACTTTACAAATTTTCCTTCTACTAAATCTATTAAATTACCACAATTTTGGCAAGATTGTCCTGATGCCTGGTTTTTGCTTGTTGAAGGACAATTTGAAATTAACAATATCAATGATGATAATTTAAAATTTCAAAATGTTCTAATTACTCTTCAACGAGATACTATATCTAAAATTTTAGATGTTATTAACCCTCCTCCTCTTTTTAATAAATATGATACAATCAAAAAAATTATATGTGAAAGATTTTCTCTTAGCGAAGAAAAACGATTAGAAAAATTATTTTCAAAAACTGAACTTGGTGATCGTTCACCATCTGAATTATTCAGATTTATGAAATCACTTATAGGTACTGACTCCATTGTAAGTCAAGAATTAATTTTCAAATTATGGATTCGTAAATTGCCACAAGAAATACAAATCCATTTAACTTCTAGTAACAATCAAAATAAAGATGAAGTAATTATATTAGCTGACAAACTTTTTGATTTAATCAACAAACGTCATTCTTCCAAATCTCCTGTAGTCTCAAGTATAAATAATAATATTTTAGAACAATGCGTTAAAAATTTAACTGAATTAACCACGGCTATTTTTCAAAATTTAAATAAAATTTCTAATGATATTAATCAATTACAAATCCGTTCAAGATCTAAAGATAGAAATAGATTTAAATCTCGAAATTTTTCAAAATCAAGAAATTTTTCAAACAATCGTAATTTTACTTCACAAACAAATATTTGTTGGTATCACAAAAAATTTAAGAATAACGCTCTTAAATGTATACCCCCATGCAATTTTAATCAAAATCACAATTCAAATTCCGAACAAAATTTAAACTGAAACGATCCATTATGACGGTGATGGATAATGGAACTATTATTAAACCTACTCGTCGCCTATTCATATTTGATAAATTCAATAAACTTAATTTTCTTATCGATACAGGTGCAGTTGTATCAGTTATTCCTTTTTCTAAATTTAAAATTTATAAAAGAAATTCGGATCTTACTTTGACCGCAGCAAACGGTTCTTCAATTGAAACTTTCGGTACAAAACTACTTAAAATTGATTTAGGTTTAAGAAGAGATTTTGAATTTCCATTCATTATTGCGAATATTGATACACCAATTTTAGGAGCAAACTTTTTAGAAAAATTCGGAATTATTGTCAATATTAAAAATAAAGAAATAATGGATTCTACTACAAAAATTAAAGTTACTGGATCTTCTGGATTTTCTGATATTTTCTCACTCAAAATTCCTATTGTCGAAAATAAGTTTTCAAAATTACTTAATGAATTTCCATCTATTACCTGTGAACCAGATTATACTAAAAAAGTTAAACACCATACGGTTCACAGGATAGAAACAAAAGGTATTTTACCATTTTCGAAACCCAGACGTCTTGATCCAATCAAACTTAAAATTGCTAAAGCTGAATTTGAATTTTTAGTTAAAACGGGTATATGCAGACCCTCAAATTCTCCTATTGCATCTCCACTTCATCTCGTTCCTAAAAAAGAACCAAATGATTGGAGACCTTGCGGAGACTATCGAAGACTTAATTTTATTACTACACCAGATCGGTATCCTTTACCACATATTCACGATTTAACAATTGATTTAAAAAACAAACAATTTTTTTCCAAAATTGATCTTGTGCGTGCTTACCACCAAATTCCAATGGCAGAAGAAGACATTCATAAAACTGCAATAACTACCCCTTTTGGAATGTTTGAATTCGTAAGAATGCCTTTCGGTTTACGAAACAGTGCTCAAACTTTCCAACGCTTTATTAATGAAGTATTTTCTGATTTCGATTTTGTATTTACATACATTGATGACATTCTTATTGCCAGTGATAATGAAGATCAACATATAAATCATTTAAAATCAGTTTTCAAAAGACTTGAAGAATATAATTTAAATATCAAACCTTCAAAATGTACTCTCGGTGTAAATAAATTAAATTTTTTAAGTTACGAAATTTCAGGCGAAGGTATTAAACCATCTTTAGATAGAATTGAAATCATAACAAATTTTGAAAAACCAATTTCTATAAATAAATTACAAAAATTTTTAGGTATGATAAATTACTATCACAGATATATTAAAATGTTAGCAACAGAACTTAGTCCTCTGCATGAAATGTTAACACATGCAATTAAAAACAAACTCAAACAATTAAATTGGACAAATGAAACCACAACAGCTTTCGAAAATGTTAAAAAACTTTTTGCTAAAAATACTTTACTTACACATTTCGACAAAAATGGTACTTTATCATTAGCAGTAGATGCATCAAATGTTGCTATTGGAGCAGTTTTTCAACAAACTAGCAATAATATACTAGAACCCTTAGCTTATTTTTCAAGAAAACTAACTACAACAGAAACTAAATATTCAACATTTGATCGTGAACTTTTGGCAATTTATAATTCAATTAAACATTTTAAACATTTTCTTGAAGGTAGAACTTTTACAATTTATACTGATCATAAACCTTTAATTCATGTTCTAAATTCTAAAGTAGATAGATCTCCTCGTCAACTACGTCATATTGAATATATTGCTCAATTTACAAATGATATTCAATATATACGTGGAAAAGACAACATAGTTGCCGACACACTTTCCCGTATTCCAGAAATAAATGCAATTTCATCTCAAGATATAAATTTAGAAACTTTATATAAAGAACAGCAAACTGATACATTTTTACAAAAAACCATTTCTGATCCAAATTCTAAAAATAATTTAAAAGAAATTCATATTCCAATTATTAATTTAAACATATGGTGTGATGTTTCTCTACAACCTTTTCGACCTTATGTTCCACATTCTATGAGAAGAATTATATTTGACAAAATTCACTCATTATCTCATCCAAGTATAAGAACAACTAGAAAATTAATTCAAAATAAATATTATTGGCCTAACATGCGTAAAGAGATTAACGATTGGACTTCATCTTGCATCAATTGTCAAAAATCCAAAATTTCAAGACATACTAAATCTCCTATCCAAAAAATTCAAATACCATCAGGCCGTTTTGAACATATTCATATGGATATTGTTGGACCTCTTCCAGTTTCAAATGGAAATTGTTATATTTTAACAATTATTGACAGATTTTCACGTTGGCCTGAAGCTTATCCACTTAAAGATATTTCAACAAATACTATAGTAAAAACTTTTATTCAAAATTATATACCACGATTTGGTATACCATTGAATATTACAGTTGATCAAGGTTCACAATTCACCTCAAAATTTTTTACGGAATTAACTAAACTTCTAGGTTCTCATAAAATTCATACATCTCCTTATCATCCCCAAGCAAATGGCATGATAGAGAGATTTCATCGAACTTTAAAAGCAGCAATTATAGCATCAAACGACTCGATTCATTGGTCTGACATTTTACCATTCATTCTACTTGGTTTACGAACTTCTATTAAAGAAGATTTAAAATGTTCATCTGCTGAACTTGTTTATGGCCAAACACTTAGAATACCTGGTGAATTAATTATTTCAAATAGTAATAAAGAACATGATTTTTCTAATGACGCTCTTCATAAAATAAGAGAATATTTTTCGCTTGTTCGTTCTAAAGTTTTTCATCATAACAAAGAAAATGTTTTCATTCCTAAACAATTAGAAAATTGTGAGTATGTTTTTGTTAAAGTTCTTCGTAAATCTAATTTAGAATCACCTTATGAAGGACCTTTTAAAGTTATATCTAAGAAACATAAAACATTTACAATTCAATACAATAATACTATTAAAAATATTTCAATTGATTTACTTAAACCAGCAAACATACTTATTAACACTAATTTAAATACAAATACATTAAACAACAAAAAACAAAAAAAGGTCACTTTTAATATTAATTAATAATTTGTTTGTTTCAAATTTTCTTGGAGGGGGAGTAAATATAGTGTTAACTACTTTGTACTCTTTACTTTAATTTTTAAAATAATTTTAATTGAGTTTTCGTGTTAACTTAAAATTTTGAATAACTTCAAAAAAAGAAAATTCTAATTAGTTGGAAAATATTTAAACTCAAAAATAAACAAAAATAAATTTTATATTTCAAACCAAAATAAAAGATTTTTTAAAATATCAACTTGAATGTTGATATACCCGGTAAGCAAATTAAAAAAAAACGCAATATGTAGGCTACACGAGAACGGAGACGTCGAGTAACCAAAACAAATGCGTTAAACAAATTCGTACACGTTATTTATCAATTTAACTCTAGAATTAAAGGATATACAACGAGAAACAACGTTTGACAACCTTTAAACAGTTTTAATAACTATCTCAAAAATTATCGCTCTGATGCAAACAACTGATGATGAACAAAACGACTTACGTATTTTAAACATGCTAACCTTTAGCCCGGTAAGCAAATTAAAAAAAAAACGCAATATGTAGGCTACACGAGAACGGAGACGTCGAGTAACCAAAACAAATGCGTTAAACAAATTCGTACACGTTTTTTATCAATTTAACTCTAGAATTAAAGGATATACAACGAGAAACAACGTTTGACAACCTTTAAACAGTTTTAATAACTATCTCAAAAATTAACGCTCTGATGCAAACAACTGATGAGTTATCTACTTAAATTTGATGAACAAAACGACTTACGTATTTTAAACATGCTAACCTTTAGCCCGGTAAGCAAATTAAAAAAAAACGCAATATGTAGGCTACACGAGAACGGAGACGTCGAGTAACCAAAACAAATGCGTTAAACAAATTCGTACACGTTATTTATCAATTTAACTCTAGAATTAAAGGATATACAACGAGAAACAACGTTTGACAACCTTTAAACAGTTTTAATAACTATCTCAAAAATTGTCGCTCTGATGCAAACAACTGATGAGTTATCTACTCAAATTTGTTGAACAAAACGACTTACGTATTTTAAACATGCTAACCTTTAGCCCGGTAAGCAAATTAAAAAAAAAACGCAATATGTAGGCTACACGAGAACGGAGACGTCGAGTAACCAAAACAAATGCGTTAAACAAATTCGTACACGTTATTTATCAATTTAACTCTAGAATTAAAGGATATACAACGAGAAACAACGTTTGACAACCTTTAAACAGTTTTAATAACTATCTCAAAAATTATCGCTCTGATGCAAACAACTGATGAGTTATCTACTTAAATATGATGAACAAAACGACTTACGTATTTTAAACATGCTAACCTTTAGCCCGGTAAGCAAATTAAAAAAAAAACGCAATATGTAGGCTACACGAGAACGGAGACGTCGAGTAACCAAAACAAATGCGTTAAACAAATTCGTACACGTTATTTATCAATTTAACTCTAGAATTAAAGGATATACAACGAGAAACAACGTTTGACAACCTTTAAACAGTTTTAATAACTATCTCAAAAATTATCGCTCTGATGCAAACAACTGATGAGTTATCTACTTAAATATGATGAACAAAACGACTTACGTATTTTAAACATGCTAACCTTTAGCCCGGTAAGCAAATTAAAAAAAAAACGCAATATGTAGGCTACACGAGAACGGAGACGTCGAGTAACCAAAACAAATGCGTTAAACAAATTCGTACACGTTATTTATCAATTTAACTCTAGAATTAAAGGATATACAACGAGAAACAACGTTTGACAACCTTTAAACAGTTTTAATAACTATCTCAAAAATTATCGCTCTGATGCAAACAACTGATGAGTTATCTACTTAAATATGATGAACAAAACGACTTACGTATTTTAAACATGCTAACCTTTAGCCCGGTAAGCAAATTAAAAAAAAAACGCAATATGTAGGCTACACGAGAACGGAGACGTCGAGTAACCAAAACAAATGCGTTAAACAAATTCGTACACGTTATTTATCAATTTAACTCTAGAATTAAAGGATATACAACGAGAAACAACGTTTGACAACCTTTAAACAGTTTTAATAACTATCTCAAAAATTATCGCTCTGATGCAAACAACTGATGAGTTATCTACTTAAATATGATGAACAAAACGACTTACGTATTTTAAACATGCTAACCTTTAGCCCGGTAAGCAAATTAAAAAAAAAACGCAATATGTAGGCTACACGAGAACGGAGACGTCGAGTAACCAAAACAAATGCGTTAAACAAATTCGTACACGTTATTTATCAACATAACTCTAGAATTAAAGGATATACAACGAGAAACAACGTTTGACAACCTTTAAACAGTTTTAATAACTATCTCAAAAATTATCGCTCTGATGCAAACAACTGATGAGTTATCTACTTAAATTTGATGAACAAAACGACTTACGTATTTTAAACATGCTAACCTTTAGCCCGGTAAGCAAATTAAAAAAAAACGCAATATGTAGGCTACATGAGAACGGAGACGTCGAGTAACCAAAACAAATGCGTTATACAAATTCGTACACGTTATTTATCAATTTAACTCTAGAATTAAAGGATATACAACGAGAAACAACGTTTGACAACCTTTAAACAGTTTTAATAACTATCTCAAAAATTATCGCTCTGATGCAAACAACTGATGAGTTATCTACTTAAATATGATGAACAAAACGACTTACGTATTTTAAACATGCTAACCTTTAGCCCGGTAAGCAAATTAAAAAAAAAAACGCAATATGTAGGCTACACGAGAACGGAGACGTCGAGTAACCAAAACAAATGCGTTAAACAAATTCGTACACGTTATTTATCAATTTAACTCTAGAATTAAAGGATATACAACGAGAAACAACGTTTGACAACCTTTAAACAGTTTTAATAACTATCTCAAAAATTGTCGCTCTGATGCAAACAACTGATGAGTTATCTACTTAAATTTGTTGAACAAAACGACTTACGTATTTTAAACATGCTAACCTTTAGCCCGGTAAGCAAATTAAAAAAAAAACGCAATATGTAGGCTACACGAGAACGGAGACGTCGACTAACCAAAACAAATGCGTTAAACAAATTCGTACACGTTATTTATCAATTTAACTCTAGAATTAAAGGATATACAACGAGAAACAACGTTTGACAACCTTTAAACAGTTTTAATAACTATCTCAAAAATTATCGCTCTGATGCAAACAACTGATGAGTTATCTACTTAAATATGATGAACAAAACGACTTACGTATTTTAAACATGCTAACCTTTAGCCCGGTAAGCAAATTAAAAAAAAAACGCAATATGTAGGCTACACGAGAACGGAGACGTCGAGTAACCAAAACAAATGCGTTAAACAAATTCGTACACGTTATTTATCAATTTAACTCTAGAATTAAAGGATATACAACGAGAAACAACGTTTGACAACCTTTAAACAGTTTTAATAACTATCTCAAAAATTATCGCTCTGATGCAAACAACTGATGAGTTATCTACTTAAATTTGATGAACAAAACGACTTACGTATTTTAAACATGCTAACCTTTAGCCCGGTAAGCAAATTAAAAAAAACGCAATATGTAGGCTATACGAGAACGGAGACGTCGAGTAACCAAAACAAATGCGTTAAACAAATTCGTACACGTTATTTATCAATTTAACTCTAGAATTAAAGGATATACAACGAGAAACAACGTTTGACAACCTTTAAACAGTTTTAATAACTATCTCAAAAATTATCGCTCTGATGCAAACAACTGATGAGTTATCTACTTAAATATGATGAACAAAACGACTTACGTATTTTAAACATGCTAACCTTTAGCCCGGTAAGCAAATTAAAAAAAAAACGCAATATGTAGGCTACACGAGAACGGAGACGTCGAGTAACCAAAACAAATGCGTTAAACAAATTCGTACACGTTATTTATCAATTTAACTCTAGAATTAAAGGATATACAACGAGAAACAACGTTTGACAACCTTTAAACAGTTTTAATAACTATCTCAAAAATTATCGCTCTGATGCAAACAACTGATGAGTTATCTACTCAAATTTGTTTGAACAAAACGACTTACGTATTTTAAACATGCTAACCTTTAGCCCGGTAAGCAAATTAAAAAAAAAACGCAATATGTAGGCTACACGAGAAGGGAGACGTCGAGTAACCAAAACAAATGCGTTAAACAAATTCGTACACGTTATTTATCAATTTAACTCTAGAATTAAAGGATATACAACGAGAAACAACGTTTGACAACCTATAAACAGTTTTAATAACTATCTCAAAAATTGTCGCTCTGATGCAAACAACTGATGAGTTATCTACTTAAATTTGTTGAACAAAACGACTTACGTATTTTAAACATGCTAACCTTTAGCCCGGTAAGCAAATTAAAAAAAAAAACGCAATATGTAGGCTACACGAGAACGGAGACGTCGAGTAACCAAAACAAATGCGTTAAACAAATTCGTACACGTTATTTATCAATTTAACTCTAGAATTAAAGGATATACAACGAGAAACAACGTTTGACAACCTTTAAACAGTTTTAATAACTATCTCAAAAATTGTCGCTCTGATGCAAACAACTGATGAGTTATCTACTTAAATTTGATGAACAAAACGACTTACGTATTTTAAACATGCTAACCTTTAGCCCGGTAAGCAAATTAAAAAAAAAACGCAATATGTAGGCTACACGAGAACGGAGACGTCGAGTAACCAAAACAAATGCGTTAAACAAATTCGTACACGTTATTTATCAATTTAACTCTAGAATTAAAGGATATACAACGAGAAACAACGTTTGACAACCTTTAAACAGTTTTAATAACTATCTCAAAAATTATCGCTCTGATGCAAACAACTGATGAGTTATCTACTTAAATATGATGAACAAAACGACTTACGTATTTTAAACATGCTAACCTTTAGCCCGGTAAGCAAATTAAAAAAAAACGCAATATGTAGGCTACACGAGAACGAAGACGTCGAGTAACCAAAACAAATGCGTTAAACAAATTCGTACACGTTATTTATCAATTTAACTCTAGAATTAAAGGATATACAACGAGAAAAAACGTTTGACAACCTTTAAACAGTTTTAATAACTATCTCAAAAATTATCGCTCTGATGCAAACAACTGATGAGTTATCTACTTAAATATGATGAACAAAACGACTTACGTATTTTAAACATGCTAACCTTTAGCCCGGTAAGCAAATTAAAAAAAAAACGCAATATGTAGGCTACACGAGAACGGAGACGTCGAGTAACCAAAACAAATGCGTTAAACAAATTCGTACACGTTATTTATCAATTTAACTCTAGAATTAAAGGATATACAACGAGAAACAACGTTTGACAACCTTTAAAGAGTTTTAATAACTATCTCAAAAATTGTCGCTCTGATGCAAACAACTGATGAGTTATCTACTTAAATATGATGAACAAAACGACTTACGTATTTTAAACATGCTAACCTTTAGCCCGGTAAGCAAATTAAAAAAAAAACGCAATATGTAGGCTACACGAGAACGGAGACGTCGAGTAACCAAAACAAATGCGTTAAACAAATTCGTACACGTTATTTATCAATTTAGCTCTAGAATTAAAGGATATACAACGAGAAACAACGTTTGACAACCTTTAAACAGTTTTAATAACTATCTCAAAAATTATCGCTCTGATGCAAACAACTGATGAGTTATCTACTTAAATATGATGAACAAAACGACTTACGTATTTTAAACATGCTAACCTTTAGCCCGGTAAGCAAATTAAAAAAAAAAACGCAATATGTAGGCTACACGAGAACGGAGACGTCGAGTAACCAAAACAAATGCGTTAAACAAATTCGTACACGTTATTTATCAATTTAACTCTAGAATTAAAGGATATACAACGAGAAACAACGTTTGACAACCTTTAAACAGTTTTAATAACTATCTCAAAAATTATCGCTCTGATGCAAACAACTGATGAGTTATCTACTTAAATATGATGAACAAAACGACTTACGTATTTTAAACATGCTAACCTTTAGCCCGGTAAGCAAATTAAAAAAAAACGCAATATGTAGGCTACACGAGAACGGAGACGTCGAGTAACCAAAACAAATGCGTTAAACAAATTCGTACACGTTATTTATCAATTTAACTCTAGAATTAAAGGATATACAACGAGAAACAACGTTTGACAACCTTTAAACAGTTTTAATAACTATCTCAAAAATTATCGCTCTGATGCAAACAACTGATGAGTTATCTACTTAAATATGATGAACAAAACGACTTACGTATTTTAAACATGCTAACCTTTAGCCCGGAAAGCAAATTAAAAAAAAACGCAATATGTAGGCTACACGAGAACGGAGACGTCGAGTAACCAAAACAATTGCGTTAAACAAATTCGTACACGTTATTTATCAATTTAGCTCTAGAATTAAAGGATATACAACGAGAAACAACGTTTGACAACCTTTAAACAGTTTTAATAACTATCTCAAAAATTATCGCTCTGATGCAAACAACTGATGAGTTATCTACTTAAATTTGTTGAACAAAACGACTTACGTATTTTAAAAATGCTAACCTTTAGCCCGGTAAGCAAAGTAAAAAAAAACGCAATATGTAGGCTACACGAGAACGGAGACGTCGAGTAACCAAAACAAATGCGTTAAACAAATTCGTACACGTTATTTATCAATTTAACTCTAGAATTAACGGATATACAACGAGAAACAACATTTGACAACCTTTAAACAGTTTTAATAACTATCACAAAAATTATCACTCTGATGCAAACACCTGATGAGTTATCTACTTAAATTTGATGAACAAAACGACTTACGTATTTTAAACAGCTACATATTGCGTTTTTTTTTAATTTGCTTACCGGGCTAAAGGTTAGCATGTTTAAAATACGTAAGTCGTTTTGTTCATCAAATTTAAGTAGATAACTCATCAGTTGTTTGCATCAGAGCGACAATTTTTGAGATAGTTATTAAAACTGTTTAAAGGTTGTCAAACGTTGTTTCTCGTTGTATATCCTTTAATTCTAGAGTTAAATTAATAAATAACGTGTACGAATTTGTTTAACGCATTTGTTTTGGTTACTCGACGTCTCCGTTCTCGTGTAGCCTACATATTGCGTTTTTTTTTTAATTTGCTTACCGGGCTAAAGGTTAGCGTGTTTAAAATACGTAAGTCGTTTTGTTCATCAAATTTAAGTAGATAACTCATCAGTTGTTTGCATCAGAGCGATAATTTTTGAGATAGTTATTAAAACTGTTTAAAGGTTGTCAAACGTTGTTTCTCGTTGTATATCCTTTAACTCTAGAGTTAAATTGATAAATAACGTGTACGAATTTGTTTAACGCATTTGTTTTGGTTACTCGACGTCTCCGTTCTCGTGTAGCCTACATATTGCGTTTTTTTTTTAATTTGCTTACCGGGCTAAAGGTTAGCATGTTTAAAATACGTAAGTCGTTTTGTTCAACAAATTTAAGTAGATAACTCATCAGTTGTTTGCATCAGAGCGACAATTTTTGAGATAGTTATTAAAACTGTTTAAAGGTTGTCAAACGTTGTGTCTCGTTGTATATCCTTTAATCCTAGAGTTAAATTGATAAATAACGTGTACGAATTTGTTTAACGCATTTGTTTTGGTTACTCGACGTCTCCGTTCTCGTGTAGCCTACATATTGCGTTTTTTTTTTTAATTTGCTTACCGGGCTAAAGGTTAGCATGTTTAAAATACGTAAGTCGTTTTGTTCAACAAATTTAAGTAGATAACTCATCAGTTGTTTGCATCAGAGCGATAATTTTTGAGATAGTTATTAAAACTGTTTAAAGGTTGTCAAACGTTGTTTCTCGTTGTATATCCTTTAATTCTAGAGCTAAATTGATAAATAACGTGTACGAATTTGTTTAACGCAATTGTTTTGGTTACTCGACGTCTCCGTTCTCGTGTAGCCTACATATTGCGTTTTTTTTTAATTTGCTTTCCGGGCTAAAGGTTAGCATGTTTAAAATACGTAAGTCGTTTTGTTCAACAAATTTAAGTAGATAACTCATCAGTTGTTTGCATCAGAGCGACAATTTTTGAGATAGTTATTAAAACTGTTTAAAGGTTGTCAAACGTTGTTTCTCGTTGTATATCCTTTAATTCTAGAGTTAAATTAATAAATAACGTGTACGAATTTGTTTAACGCATTGTTTTGGTTACTCGACGTCTCCGTTCTCGTGTAGCCTACATATTGCTTTTTTTTTAATTTGCTTACCGGGCTAAAGGTTAGCATGTTTAAAATACGTAAGTCGTTTTGTTCATCAAATTTAAGTAGATAACTCATCAGTTGTTTGCATCAGAGCGACAATTTTTGAGATAGTTATTAAAACTGTTTAAAGGTTGTCAAACGTTGTTTCTCGTTGTATATCCTTTAATTCTAGAGTTAAATTAATAAATAACGTGTACGAATTTGTTTAACGCATTTGTTTTGGTTACTCGACGTCTCCGTTCTCGTGTAGCCTACATATTGCGTTTTTTTTTTTAATTTGCTTACCGGGCTAAAGGTTAGCGTGTTTAAAATACGTAAGTCGTTTTGTTCATCAAATTTAAGTAGATAACTCATCAGTTGTTTGCATCAGAGCGATAATTTTTGAGATAGTTATTAAAACTGTTTAAAGGTTGTCAAACGTTGTTTCTCGTTGTATATCCTTTAATTCTAGAGTTAAATTGATAAATAACGTGTACGAATTTGTTTAACGCATTTGTTTTGGTTACTCGACGTCTCCGTTCTCGTGTAGCCTACATATTGCGTTTTTTTTTTTAATTTGCTTACCGGGCTAAAGGTTAGCATGTTTAAAATACGTAAGTCGTTTTGTTCATCAAATTTAAGTAGATAACTCATCAGTTGTTTGCATCAGAGCGACAATTTTTGAGATAGTTATTAAAACTGTTTAAAGGTTGTCAAACGTTGTTTCTCGTTGTATATCCTTTAATTCTAGAGTTAAATTGATAAATAACGTGTACGAATTTGTTTAACGCATTTGTTTTGGTTACTCGACGTCTCCGTTCTCGTGTAGCCTACATATTGCGTTTTTTTTTTTTAATTTGCTTACCGGGCTAAAGGTTAGCATTTTTAAAATACGTAAGTCGTTTTGTTCATCAAATTTAAGTAGATAACTCATCAGTTGTTTGCATCAGAGCGACAATTTTTGAGATAGTTATTAAAACTGTTTAAAGGTTGTCAAACGTTGTTTCTCGTTGTATATCCTTTAATTCTAGAGTTAAATTGATAAATAACGTGTACGAATTTGTTTAACGCATTTGTTTTGGTTACTCGACGTCTCCGTTCTCGTGTAGCCTATATATTGCGTTTTTTTTTAATTTGCTTACCGGGCTAAAGGTTAGCATGTTTAAAATACGTAAGTCGTTTTATTCATCATATTTAAGTAGATAACTCGTCAGTTGTTTGCATCAGAGCGATAATTTTTGAGATAGTTATTAAAACTGTTTAAAGGTTGTCAAACGTTGTTTCTCGTTGTATATCCTTTAATTCTAGAGTTAAATTGATAAATAACGTGTACGAATTTGTTTAACGCATTTGTTTTGGTTACTCGACGTCTCCGTTCTCGTGTAGCCTACATATTGCGTTTTTTTTAATTTGCTTACCGGGCTAAAGGTTAGCATGTTTAAAATACGTAAGTCGTTTTGTTCATCAAATTTAAGTAGATAACTCATCAGTTGTTTGCATCAGAGCGATAATTTTTGAGATAGTTATTAAAACTGTTTAAAGGTTGTCAAACGTTGTTTCTCGTTGTATATCCTTTAATTCTAGAGTTAAATTGATAAATAACGTGTACGAATTTGTTTAACGCATTTGTTTTGGTTACTCGACGTCTCCGTTCTCGTGTAGCCTACATATTGCGTTTTTTTTTTAATTTGCTTACCGGGCGAAAGGTTAGCATATTTAAAATACGTAAGTCGTTTTGTTCATCATATTTAAGCAGATAACTCATCAGTTGTTTGCATCAGAGCGATAATTTTTGAGATAGTTATTAAAACTGTTTAAAGGTTGTCAAACGTTGTTTCTCGTTGTATATCCTTTAATTCTAGAGCTAAATTGATAAATAACGTGTACGAATTTGTTTAACGCATTTGTTTTGGTTACTCGACGTCTCCGTTCTCGTGTAGCCTACATATTGCGTTTTTTTTAATTTGCTTTCCGGGCTAAATGTTAGCAGGTTTAAAATACGTAAGTCGTTTTGTTCATCATATTTAAGTAGATAACTAATCAGTTGTTTGCATCAGAGCGATAATTTTTGAGATAGTTATTAAAACTGTTTAAAGGTTGTCAAACGTTGTTTCTCGTTGTATATCCTTTAATTCTAGAGTTAAATTGATAAATAACGTGTACGAATTTGTTTAACGCATTTGTTTTGGTTACTCGACGTCTCCGTTCTCGTGTAGCCTACATATTGCGTTTTTTTTTTAATTTGCTTACCGGGCTAAAGGTTAGCATGTTTAAAATACGTAAGTCGTTTTGTTCATCATATTTAAGTAGATAACTCATCAGTTGTTTGCATCAGAGCGATAATTTTTGAGATAGTTATTAAAACTGTTTAAAGGTTGTCAAACGTTGTTTCTCGTTGTATATCCTTTAATTCTAGAGTTAAATTGATAAATAACGTGTACGAATTTGTTTAACGCATTTGTTTTGGTTACTCGACGTCTCCGTTCTCGTGTAGCCTACATATTGCGTTTTTTTTTAATTTGCTTACCGGGCTAAAGGTTAGCATGTTTAAAATACGTAAGTCGTTTTGTTCATCATATTTAAGTAGATAACTCATCAGTTGTTTGCATCAGAGCGATAATTTTTGAGATAGTTATTAAAACTGTTTAAAGGTTGTCAAACGTTGTTTCTCGTTGTATATCCTTTAATTCTAGAGTTAAATTGATAAATAACGTGTACGAATTTGTTTAACGCATTTGTTTTGGTTACTCGACGTCTCCGTTCTCGTGTAGCCTACATATTGCGTTTTTTTTTTTAATTTGCTTACCGGGCTAAAGGTTAGCATGTTTAAAATACGTAAGTTGTTTTGTTCATCAAATTTAAGTAGATAACTCATCAGTTGTTTGCATCAGAGCGATAATTTTTGAGATAGTTATTAAAACTGTTTAAAGGTTGTCAAACGTTGTTTCTCGTTGTATATCCTTTAATTCTAGAGTTAAATTGATAAATAACGTGTACGAATTTGTTTAACGCATTTGTTTTGGTTACTCGACGTCTCCGTTCTCGTGTAGCCTACATATTGCGTTTTTTTTCTAATTTGCTTACCGGGCTAAAGGTTAGCATGTTTAAAATACGTAAGTCGTTTTGTTCATCATATTTAAGTAGATAACTCATCAGTTGTTTGCATCAGAGCGACAATTTTTGAGATAGTTATTAAAACTCTTTAAAGGTTGTCAAACGTTGTTTCTCGTTGTATATCCTTTAATTCTAGAGTTAAATTGATAAATAACGTGTACGAATTTGTTTAACGCATTTGTTTTGGTTACTCGACGTCTCCGTTCTCGTGTAGCCTACATATTGCGTTTTTTTTTTAATTTGCTTACCGGGCGAAAGGTTAGCATGTTTAAAATACGTAAGTCGTTTTGTTCATCATATTTAAGCAGATAACTCATCAGTTGTTTGCATCAGAGCGATAATTTTTGAGATAGTTATTAAAACTGTTTAAAGGTTGTCAAACGTTGTTTCTCGTTGTATATCCTTTAATTCTATAGCTAAATTGATAAATAACGTGTACGAATTTGTTTAACGCATTTGTTTTGGTTACTCGACGTCTCCGTTCTCGTGTAGCCTACATATTGCGTTTTTTTTAATTTGCTTTCCGGGCTAAATGTTAGCAGGTTTAAAATACGTAAGTCGTTTTGTTCATCATATTTAAGTAGATAACTAATCAGTTGTTTGCATCAGAGCGATAATTTTTGAGATAGTTATTAAAACTGTTTAAAGGTTGTCAAACGTTGTTTCTCGTTGTATATCCTTTAATTCTAGAGTTAAATTGATAAATAACGTGTACGAATTTGTTTAACGCATTTGTTTTGGTTACTCGACGTCTCCGTTCTCGTGTAGCCTACATATTGCGTTTTTTTTTTTAATTTGCTTACCGGGCTAAAGGTTAGCATGTTTAAAATACGTAAGTCGTTTTGTTCATCATATTTAAGTAGATAACTCATCAGTTGTTTGCATCAGAGCGATAATTTTTGAGATAGTTATTAAAACTGTTTAAAGGTTGTCAAACGTTGTTTCTCGTTGTATATCCTTTAATTCTAGAGTTAAATTGATAAATAACGTGTACGAATTTGTTTAACGCATTTGTTTTGGTTACTCGACGTCTCCGTTCTCGTGTAGCCTACATATTGCGTTTTTTTTTAATTTGCTTACCGGGCTAAAGGTTAGCATGTTTAAAATACGTAAGTCGTTTTGTTCATCATATTTAAGTAGATAACTCATCAGTTGTTTGCATCAGAGCGATAATTTTTGAGATAGTTATTAAAACTGTTTAAAGGTTGTCAAACGTTGTTTCTCGTTGTATATCCTTTAATTCTAGAGTTAAATTGATAAATAACGTGTACGAATTTGTTTAACGCATTTGTTTTGGTTACTCGACGTCTCCGTTCTCGTGTAGCCTACATATTGCGTTTTTTTTTTTAATTTGCTTACCGGGCTAAAGGTTAGCATGTTTAAAATACGTAAGTTGTTTTGTTCATCAAATTTAAGTAGATAACTCATCAGTTGTTTGCATCAGAGCGATAATTTTTGAGATAGTTATTAAAACTGTTTAAAGGTTGTCAAACGTTGTTTCTCGTTGTATATCCTTTAATTCTAGAGTTAAATTGATAAATAACGTGTACGAATTTGTTTAACGCATTTGTTTTGGTTACTCGACGTCTCCGTTCTCGTGTAGCCTACATATTGCGTTTTTTTTCTAATTTGCTTACCGGGCTAAAGGTTAGCATGTTTAAAATACGTAAGTCGTTTTGTTCATCATATTTAAGTAGATAACTCATCAGTTGTTTGCATCAGAGCGACAATTTTTGAGATAGTTATTAAAACTCTTTAAAGGTTGTCAAACGTTGTTTCTCGTTGTATATCCTTTAATTCTAGAGTTAAATTGATAAATAACGTGTACGAATTTGTTTAACGCATTTGTTTTGGTTACTCGACGTCTCCGTTCTCGTGTAGCCTACATATTGCGTTTTTTTTTAATTTGCTTACCGGGCTAAAGGTTAGCATGTTTAAAATACGTAAGTCGTTTTGTTCATCATATTTAAGTAGATAACTCATCAGTTGTTTGCATCAGAGCGATAATTTTTGAGATAGTTATTAAAACTGTTTAAAGGTTGTCAAACGTTTTTTCTCGTTGTATATCCTTTAATTCTAGAGTTAAATTGATAAATAACGTGTACGAATTTGTTTAACGCATTTGTTTTGGTTACTCGACGTCTCCGTTCTCGTGTAGCCTACATATTGCGTTTTTTTTAATTTGATTACCGGGCTAAAGGTTAGCATGTTTAAAATACGTAAGTCGTTTTGTTCATCATATTTAAGTAGATAACTCATCAGTTGTTTGCATCAGAGCGATAATTTTTGAGATAGTTATTAAAACTGTTTAAAGGTTGTCAAACGTTGTTTCTCGTTGTATATCCTTTAATTCTAGAGTTAAATTGATAAATAACGTGTACGAATTTGTTTAACGCATTTGTTTTGGTTACTTGACGTCTCCGTTCTCGTGTAGCCTACATATTGCGTTTTTTTTTTAATTTGCTTACCGGGCTAAAGGTTAGCATGTTTAAAATACGTAAGTCGTTTTGTTCATCAAATTTAAGTAGATAACTCATCAGTTGTTTGCATCAGAGCGACAATTTTTGAGATTGTTATTAAAACTGTTTAAAGGTTGTCAAACGTTGTTTCTCGTTGTATATCCTTTAATTCTAGTGTTAAATTGATAAATAACGTGTACGAATTTGTTTAACGCATTTGTTTTGGTTACTCGACGTCTCCGTTCTCGCGTAGCCTACATATTGCGTTTTTTTTTTTAATTTGCTTACCGGGCTAAAGGTTAGCATGTTTAAAATACGTAAGTCGTTTTGTTCAACAAATTTAAGTAGATAACTCATCAGTTGTTTGCACCAGAGCGACAATTTTTGAGATAGTTATTAAAACTGTTTAAAGGTTGTCAAACGTTGTTTCTCGTTGTATATCCTTTAATTCTAGAGTTAAATTGATAAATAACGTGTACGAATTTGTTTAACGCATTTGTTTTGGTTACTCGACGTCTCCCTTCTCGTGTAGCCTACATATTGCGTTTTTTTTTTAATTTGCTTACCGGGCTAAAGGTTAGCATGTTTAAAATACGTAAGTCGTTTTGTTCAACAAATTTGAGTAGATAACTCATCAGTTGTTTGCATCAGAGCGATAATTTTTGAGATAGTTATTAAAACTGTTTAAAGGTTGTCAAACGTTGTTTCTCGTTGTATATCCTTTAATTCTAGAGTTAAATTGATAAATAACGTGTACGAATTTGTTTAACGCATTTGTTTTGGTTACTCGACGTCTCCGTTCTCGTGTAGCCTACATATTGCGTTTTTTTTTTAATTTGCTTACCGGGCTAAAGGTTAGCATGTTTAAAATACGTAAGTCGTTTTGTTCATCATATTTAAGTAGATAACTCATCAGTTGTTTGCATCAGAGCGATAATTTTTGAGATAGTTATTAAAACTGTTTAAAGGTTGTCAAACGTTGTTTCTCGTTGTATATCCTTTAATTCTAGAGTTAAATTGATAAATAAAGTGTACGAATTTGTTTAACGCATTTGTTTTGGTTACTCGACGTCTCCGTTCTCGTATAGCCTACATATTGCGTTTTTTTTTTAATTTGCTTACCGGGCTAAAGGTTAGCATGTTTAAAATACGTAAGTCGTTTTGTTCATCATATTTAAGTAGATAACTCATCAGTTGTTTGCATCAGAGCGATAATTTTTGAGATAGTTATTAAAACTGTTTAAAGGTTGTCAAACGTTGTTTCTCGTTGTATATCCTTTAATTCTAGAGTTAAATTGATAAATAACGTGTACGAATTTGTTTAACGCATTTGTTTTGGTTACTCGACGTCTCCGTTCACGTGTAGCCTACATATTGCGTTTTTTTTTTTAATTTGCTTACCGGGCTAAAGGTTAGCATGTTTAAAATACGTAAGTCGTTTTGTTCATCATATTTAAGTAGATAACTCATCAGTTGTTTGCATCAGAGCGATAATTTTTGAGATAGTTATTAAAACGGTTTAAAGGTTGTCAAACATTGTTTCTCGTTGTATATCCTTTAATTCTAGAGTTAAATTGATAAATAACGTGTACGAATTTGTTTAACGCATTTGTTTTGGTTACTCGACGTCTCCGTTCTCGAGTAGCCTACATATTGCGTTTTTTTTTAATTTGCTTACCGGGCTAAAGGTTAGCATGTTTAAAATACGTAAGTCGTTTTGTTCAACAAATTTAAGTAGATAACTCATCAGTTGTTTGCATCAGAGCGACAATTTTTGAGATAGTTATTAAAACTGTTTAAAGGTTGTCAAACGTTGTTTCTCGTTGTATATCCTTTAATTCTAGAGTTAAATTGATAAATAACGTGTACGAATTTGTTTAACGCATTTGTTTTGGTTACTCGACGTCTCCGTTCTCGTGTAGCCTACATATTGCGTTTTTTTTTTAATTTGCTTACCGGGCTAAAGGTTAGCATGTTTAAAATACGTAAGTCGTTTTGTTCATCATATTTAAGTAGATAACTCATCAGTTGTTTGCATCAGAGCGATAATTTTTGAGATAGTTATTAAAACTGTTTAAAGGTTGTCAAACGTTGTTTCTCGTTGTATATCCTTTAATTCTAGAGTTAAATTGATAAATAACGTGTACGAATTTGTATAACGCATTTGTTTTGGTTACTCGACGTCTCCGTTCTCGTGTAGCCTACATATTGCGTTTTTTTTTAATTTGCTTACCGGGCTAAAGGTTAGCATGTTTAAAATACGTAAGTCGTTTTGTTCATCAAATTTTAGTAGATAACTCATCAGTTGTTTGCATCAGAGCGATAATTTTTGAGATAGTTATTAAAACTGTTTAAAGGTTGTCAAACGTTGTTTCTCGTTGTATATCCTTTAATTCTAGAGTTAAGTTGATAAATAACGTGTACGAATTTGTTTAACGCATTTGTTTTGGTTACTCGAAGTCTCCGTTCTCGTGTAGCCTACATATTGCGTTTTTTTTTTAATTTGCTTACCGGGCTAAAGGTTAGCATGTTTAAAATACGTAAGTCGTTTTGTTCATCATATTAAAGTAGATAACTCATCAGTTGTTTGCATCAGAGCGATAATTTTTGAGATAGTTATTAAAACTGTTTAAAGGTTGTCAAACGTTGTTTCTCGTTGTATATCCTTTAATTCTAGAGTTAAATTGATAAATAACGTGTACGAATTTGTTTAACGCATTTGTTTTGGTTACTCGACGTCTCCGTTCTCGTGTAGCCTACATATTGCGTTTTTTTTTTAATTTGCTTACCGGGCTAAAGGTTAGCATGTTTAAAATACGTAAGTCGTTTTGTTCATCATATTTAAGTAGATAACTCATCAGTTGTTTGCATCAGAGCGATAATTTCTGAGATAGTTATTAAAACTGTTTAAAGGTTGTCAAACGTTGTTTCTCGTTGTATATCCTTTAATTCTAGAGTTAAATTGATAAATAACGTGTACGAATTTGTTTAACGCATTTGTTTTGGTTACTCGACGTCTCCGTTCTCGTGTAGCCTACATATTGCGTTTTTTTTTTAATTTGCTTACCGGGCTAAAGGTTAGCATGTTTAAAATACGTAAGTCGTTTTGTTCATCATATTTAAGTAGATAACTCATCAGTTGTTTGCATCAGAGCGATAATTTTTGAGATAGTTATTAAAACTGTTTAAAGGTTGTCAAACGTTGTTTCTCGTTGTATATCCTTTAATTCTAGAGTTAAATTGATAAATAACGTGTACGAATTTGTTTAACGCATTTGTTTTGGTTACTCGACGTCTCCGTTCTCGTGTAGCCTACATATTGCGTTTTTTTTTTAATTTGCTTACCGGGCTAAAGGTTAGCATGTTTAAAATACGTAAGTCGTTTTGTTCATCAAATTTAAGTAGATAACTCATCAGTTGTTTGCATCAGAGCGATAATTTTTGAGATAGTTATTAAAACTGTTTAAAGGTTGTCAAACGTTGTTTCTCGTTGTATATCCTTTAATTCTAGAGTTAAATTGATAAATAACGTGTACGAATTTGTTTAACGCATTTGTTTTGGTTACTCGACGTCTCCGATCTCGTGTAGCCTACATATTGCGTTTTTTTTTTTAATTTGCTTACCGGGCTAAAGGTTAGCATGTTTAAAATACGTAAGTCGTTTTGTGCATCAAATTTAAGTAGATAACTCATCAGTTGTTTGCATCAGATCGATAATTTTTGAGATAGTTATTAAAACTGTTTAAAGGTTGTCAAACGTTGTTTCTCGTTGTATATCCTTTAATTCTAGAGTTAAATTGATAAATAACGTGTACGAATTTGTTTAACGCATTTGTTTTGGTTACTCGACGTCTCCGTTCTCGTGTAGCCTACATATTGCGTTTTTTTTTAATTTGCTTACCGGGCTAAAGGTTAGCATGTTTAAAATACGTAAGTCGTTTTGTTCATCAAATTTAAGTAGATAACTCATCAGTTGTTTGCATCAGAGCGACAATTTTTGAGATAGTTATTAAAACTGTTTAAAGGTTGTCAAACGTTGTTTCTCGTTGTATATCCTTTAATTCTAGAGTTAAATTAATAAATAACGTGTACGAATTTGTTTAACGCATTTGTTTTGGTTACTCGACGTCTCCGTTCTCGTGTAGCCTACATATTGCGTTTTTTTTTTAATTTGCTTACCGGGCTAAAGGTTAGCATGTTTAAAATACGTAAGTCGTTTTGTTCATCAAATTTAAGTAGATAACTCATCAGTTGTTTGCATCAGAGCGATAATTTTTTAGATAGTTATTAAAACTGTTTAAAGGTTGTCAAACATTGTTTCTCGTTGTATATCCTTTAATTCTAGAGTTAAATTGATAAATAACGTGTACGAATTTGTTTAACGCATTTGTTTTGGTTACTCGACGTCTCCGTTCTCGTGTAGCCTACATATTGCGTTTTTTTTTTAATTTGCTTACCGGGCTAAAGGTTAGCATGTTTAAAATACGTAAGTCGTTTTGTTCAACAAATTTAAGTAGATAACTCATCAGTTGTTTGCATCAGAGCGACAATTTTTGAGATAGTTATTAAAACTGTTTAAAGGTTGTCAAACGTTGTTTCTCGTTGTATATCCTTTAATCCTAGAGTTAAATTGATAAATAGCGTGTACGAATTTGTTTAACGCATTTGTTTTGGTTACTCGACGTCTCCGTTCTCGTGTAGCCTACATATTGCGTTTTTTTTTTAATTTGCTTACCGGGCTAAAGGTTAGCATGTTTAAAATACGTAAGTCGTTTTGTTCATCAAATTTAAGTAGATAACTCATCAGTTGTTTGCATCAGAGCGATAATTTTTGAGATAGTTATTAAAACTGTTTAAAGGTTGTCAAACGTTGTTTCTCGTTGTATATCCTTTAATCCTAGAGTTAAATTGATAAATAACGTGTACGAATTTGTTTAACGCATTTGTTTTGGTTACTCGACGTCTCCGTTCTCGTGTAGCCTACATATTGCGTTTTTTTTTTAATTTGCCTACCGGGCTAAAGGTTAGCATGTTTAAAATACGTAAGTCGTTTTGTTCATCAAATTTAAGTAGATAACTCATCAGTTGTTTGCATCAGAGCGACAATTTTTGAGATAGTTATTAAAACTGTTTAAAGGTTGTCAAACGTTGTTTCTCGTTGTATATCCTTTAATTCTAGAGTTAAATTGATAAATAACGTGTACGAATTTGTTTAACGCATTTGTTTTGGTAACTCGACGTCTCCGTTCTCGTGTAGCCTACATATTGCGTTTTTTTTTTAATTTGCTTACCGGGCTAAAGGTTAGCATTTTTAAAATACGAAAGTCGTTTTGTTCATCAAATTTAAGTAGATAACTCATCAGTTGTTTGCATCAGAGCGACAATTTTTGAGATAGTTATTAAAACTGTTTAAAGGTTGTCAAACGTTGTTTCTCGTTGTATATCCTTTAATTCTAGAGTTAAATTGATAAATAACGTGTACGAATTTGTTTAACGCATTTGTTTTGGTTACTCGACGTCTCCGTTCTCGTGTAGCCTACATATTGCGTTTTTTTTTAATTTGCTTACCGGGCTAAAGGTTAGCATGTTTAAAATACGTAAGTCGTTTTGTTCATCATATTTAAGTAGATAACTCATCAGTTGTTTGCATCAGAGCGATAATTTTTGAGATAGTTATTAAAACTGTTTAAAGGTTGTCAAACGTTGTTTCTCGTTGTATATCCTTTAATTATAGAGTTAAATTGATAAATAACGTGTACGAATTTGTTTAACGCATTTGTTTTGGTTACTCGACGTCTCCGTTCTCGTGTAGCCTACATATTGCGTTTTTTTTTTAATTTGCTTACCGGGCTAAAGGTTAGCATGTTTAAAATACGTAAGTCGTTTTGTGCATCAAATTTAAGTAGATAACTCATCAGTTGTTTGCATCAGAGCGATAATTTTTGAGATAGTTATTAAAACTGTTTAAAGGTTGTCAAACGTTGTTTCTCGTTGTATATCCTTTAATTCTAGAGTTAAATTGATAAATAACGTGTACGAATTTGTTTAACGCATTTGTTTTGGTTACTCGACGTCTCCGTTCTCGTGTAGCCTACATATTGCGTTTTTTTTTAATTTGCTTACCGGGCTAAAGGTTAGCATGCTTAAAATACGTAAGTCGTTTTGTTCATCAAATTTAAGTAGATAACTCATCAGTTGTTTGCATCAGAGCGATAATTTTTGAGATAGTTATTAAAACTGTTTAAAGGTTGTCAAACGTTGTTTCTCGTTGTATATCCTTTAATTCTAGAGTTAAATTGATAAATAACGTGTACGAATTTGTTTAACGCATTTGTTTTGGTTACTCGACGTCTCCGTTCTCGTGTAGCCTACATATTGCGTTTTTTTTTTAATTTGCTTACCGGGCTAAAGGTTAGCATGTTTAAAATACGTAAGTCGTTTTGTTCATCATATTTAAGTAGATAACTCATCAGTTGTTTGCATCAGAGCGATAATTTTTGAGATAGTTATTAAAACTCTTTAAAGGTTGTCAAACGTTTTTTCTCGTTGTATATCCTTTAATTCTAGAGTTAAATTGATAAATAACGTGTACGAATTTGTTTAACACATTTGTTTTGGTTACTCGACGTCGCCGTTCTCGTGTAGCCTACATATTGCTTTTTTTTTTAATTTGCTTACCGGGCTAAAGGTTAGCATGTTTAAAATACGTAAGTCGTTTTGTTCATCATCTTTAAGTAGATAACTCATCAGTTGTTTGCATCAGAGCGATAATTTTTGAGATAGTTATTAAAACTGTTTAAAGGTTGTCAAACGTTGTTTCTCGTTGTATATCCTTTAATTCTAGAGTTAAATTGATAAATAACGTGTACGAATTTGTTTAACGCATTTGTTTTGGTTACTCGACGTCTCCGTTCTCGTGTAGCCTACATATTGCGTTTTTTTTTAATATGCTTACCGGGCTAAAGGTTAGCATGTTTAAAATACGTAAGTCGTTTTGTTCATCAAATTTAAGTAGATAACTCATCAGTTGTTTGCATCAGAGCGATAATTTTTGAGATAGTTATTAAAACTGTTTAAAGGTTGTCAAACGTTGTTTCTCGTTGTATATCCTTTAATTCTAGGGTTAAATTGATAAATAACGTGTACGAATTTGTTTAACGCATTTGTTTTGGTTACTCGACGCCTCCGTTCTCGTGTAGCCTACATATTGCGTTTTTTTTTTTAATTTGCTTACCGGGCTAAAGGTTAGCATGTTTAAAATACGTAAGTCGTTTTGTTCATCATATTTAAGTAGATAACTCATCAGTTGTTTGCATCAGAGCGATAATTTTTGAGATAGTTATTAAAACTGTTTAAAGGTTGTCAAACGTTGTTTCTCGTTGTATATCCTTTAATTCTAGAGTTAAATTGATAAATAACGTGTACGAATTTGTTTAACGCATTTGTTTTGGTTACTCGACGTCTCCGTTCTCGTGTAGCCTACATATTGCGTTTTTTTTTAATTTGCTTACCGGGCTAAAGGTTAGCATGTTTAAAATACGTAAGTCGTTTTGTTCATCATATTTAAGTAGATAACTCATCAGTTGTTTGCATCAGAGCGATAATTTTTGAGATAGTTATTAAAACTGTTTAAAGGTTGTCAAACGTTGTTTCTCGTTGTATATCCTTTAATTCTAGAGTTAAATTGATAAATAACGTGTACGAATTTGTTTAACGCATTTGTTTTGGTTACTCGACGTCTCCGTTCTCGTGTAGCCTACATATTGCGTTTTTTTTTTAATTTGCTTACCGGGCTAAAGGTTAGCATGTTTAAAATACGTAAGTCGTTTTGTTCATCAAATTTAAGTAGATAACTCATCAGTTGTTTGCATCAGAGCGACAATTTTTGAGATAGTTATTAAAACTGTTTAAAGGTTGTCAAACGTTGTTTCTCGTTGTATATCCTTTAATTCTAGAGTTAAATTGATAAATAACGTGTACGAATTTGTTTAACGCATTTGTTTTGGTTACTCGACGTCTCCGTTCTCGTGTAGCCTACATATTGCGTTTTTTTTTTTAATTTGCTTACCGGGCTAAAGGTTAGCATGTTTAAAATACGTAAGTCGTTTTGTTCAACAAATTTAAGTAGATAACTCATCAGTTGTTGCATCAGAGCGACAATTTTTGAGATAGTTATTAAAACTGTTTAAAGGTTGTCAAACGTTGTTTCTCGTTGTATATCCTTTAATTCTAGAGTTAAATTGATAAGTAACGTGTACGAATTTGTTTAACGCATTTGTTTTGGTTACTCGACGTCTCCCTTCTCGTGTAGCCTACATATTGCGTTTTTTTTTTAATTTGCTTACCGGGCTAAAGGTTAGCATGTTTAAAATACGTAAGTCGTTTTGTTCAACAAATTTGAGTAGATAACTCATCAGTTGTTTGCATCAGAGCGATAATTTTTGAGATAGTTATTAAAACTGTTTAAAGGTTGTCAAACGTTGTTTCTCGTTGTATATCCTTTAATTCTAGAGTTAAATTGATAAATAACGTGTACGAATTTATTTAACGCATTTGTTTTGGTTACTCGACGTCTCCGTTCTCGTGTAGCCTACATATTGCGTTTTTTTTTTAATTTGCTTGCCGGGCTAAAGGTTAGCATGTTTAAAATACGTAAGTCGTTTTGTTCATCATATTTAAGTAGATAACTCATCAGTTGTTTGCATCAGAGCGATAATTTTTGAGATAGTTATTAAAACTGTTTAAAGGTTGTCAAACGTTGTTTCTCGTTGTATATCCTTTAATTCTAGAGTTAAATTGATAAATAACGTGTACGAATTTGTTTAACGCATTTGTTTTGGTTACTCGACGTCTCCGTTCTCGTGTAGCCTACATATTGCGTTTTTTTTTAATTTGCTTACCGGGCTAAAGGTTAGCATGTTTAAAATACGTAAGTCGTTTTGTTCATCAAATTTAAGTAGATAACTCATCAGTTGTTTGCATCAGAGCGATAATTTTTGAGATAGTTATTAAAACTGTTTAAAGGTTGTCAAACGTTGTTTCTCGTTGTATATCCTTTAATTCTAGAGTTAAATTGATAAATAACGTGTACGAATTTGTTTAACGCATTTGTTTTGGTTACTCGACGTCTCCGTTCTCGTGTAGCCTACATATTGCGTTTTTTTTTTAATTTGCTTACCGGGCTAAAGGTTAGCATGTTTAAAATACGTAAGTCGTTTTGTTCATCATATTTAAGTAGATAACTCATCAGTTGTTTGCATCAGAGCGATAATTTTTGAGATAGTTATTAAAACTGTTTAAAGGTTGTCAAACGTTGTTTCTCGTTGTATATCCTTTAATTCTAGAGTTAAATTGATAAATAACGTGTACGAATTTGTTTAACGCATTTGTTTTGGTTACTCGACGTCTCCGTTCTCGTGTAGCCTACATATTGCGTTTTTTTTTTAATTTGCTTACCGGGCTAAAGGTTAGCATGTTTAAAATACGTAAGTCGTTTTGTTCAACAAATTTAAGTAGATAACTCATCAGTTGTTTGCATCAGAGCGACAATTTTTGAGATAGTTATTAAAACTGTTTAAAGGTTGTCAAACGTTGTTTCTCGTTGTATATCCTTTAATTCTAGAGTTAAATTGATAAATAACGTGTACGAATTTGTTTAACGCATTTCTTTTGGTTACTCGACGTCTCCGTTCTCGTGTAGCCTACATATTGCGTTTTTTTTTAATTTGCTTACCGGGCTAAAGGTTAGCATGTTTAAAATACGTAAGTCGTTTTGTTCATCATATTTAAGTAGATAACTCATCAGTTGTTTGCATCAGAGCGATAATTTTTGAGATAGTTATTAAAACTGTTTAAAGGTTGTCAAACGTTGTTTCTCGTTGTATATCCTTTAATTCTAGAGTTAAATTAATAAATAACGTGTACGAATTTGTATAACGCATTTGTTATGGTTACTCGACGTCTCCGTTCTCGTGTAGCCTACATATTGCGTTTTTTTTTTAATTTGCTTACCGGGCTAAAGGTTAGCATGTTTAAAATACGTAAGTCGTTTTGTTCATCATATTTAAGTAGATAACTCATCAGTTGTTTGCATCAGAGCGATAATTTTTGAGATAGTTATTAAAACTGTTTAAAGGTTGTCAAACGTTGTTTCTCGTTGTATATCCTTTAATTCGAGAGTTAAATTGATAAATAACGTGTACGAATTTGTTTAACGCATTTGTTTTGGTTACTCGACGTCTCCGTTCTCGTGTAGCCTACATATTGCGTTTTTTTTTTAGTTTGCTTACCGGGCTAAAGTTAGCATGTTTAAAATACGTAAGTCGTTTTGTTCATCAAATTTAAGTAGATAACTCATCAGTTGTTTGCATCAGAGCGATAATTTTTGAGATAGTTATTAAAACTGTTTAAAGGTTGTCAAACGTTGTTTCTCGTTGTATATCCTTTAATTCTAGAGTTAAGTTGATAAATAACGTGTACGAATTTGTTTAACGCATTTGTTTTGGTTACTCGACGTCTCCGTTCTCGTGTAGCCTACATATTGCGTTTTTTTTTTAATTTGCTTACCGGGCTAAAGGTTAGCATGTTTAAAATACGTCAGTCGTTTTGTTCATCATATTTATGTAGATAACTCATCAGTTGTTTGCATCAGAGCGATAATTTTTGAGATAGTTATTAAAACTGTTTAAAGGTTGTCAAACGTTGTTTCTCGTTGTATATCCTTTAATTCTAGAGTTAAATTGATAAATAACGTGTACGAATTTGTTTAACGCATTTGTTTTGGTTACTCGACGTCTCCGTTCTCGTGTAGCCTACATATTGCGTTTTTTTTTTAATTTGCTTACCGGGCTAAAGGTTAGCATGTTTAAAATACGTAGGTCGTTTTGTTCATCATATTTAAGTAGATAACTCATCAGTTGTTTGCATCAGAGCGATAATTTTTGAGATAGTTATTAAAACTGTTTAAAGGTTGTCAAACGTTGTTTCTCGTTGTATATCCTTTAATTCTAGAGTTAAATTGATAAATAACGTGTACGAATTTGTTTAACGCATTTGTTTTGGTTACTCGACGTCTCCGTTCTCGTGTAGCCTACATAATGCGTTTTTTTTTTAATTTGCTTACCGGGCTAAAGGTTAGCATGTTTAAAATACGTAAGTCGTTTTGTTCATCATATTTAAGTAGATAACTCATCAGTTGTTTGCATCAGAGCGATAATTTTTGAGATAGTTATTAAAACTGTTTAAAGGTTGTCAAACGTTGTTTCTCGTTGTATATCCTTTAATTCTAGAGTTAAATTGATAAATAACGTGTACGAATTTGTTTAACGCATTTGTTTTGGTTACTCGACGTCTCCGTTCTCGTGTAGCCTACATATTGCGTTTTTTTTTTAATTTGCTTACCGGGCTAAAGGTTAGCATGTTTAAAATACGTAAGTCGTTTTGTTCATCAAATTTAAGTAGATAACTCTTCAGTTGTTTGCATCAGAGCGATAATTTTTGAGATAGTTATTAAAACTGTTTAAAGGTTGTCAAACGTTGTTTCTCGTTGTATATCCCTTAATTCTAGAGTTAAATTGATAAATAACGTGTACGAATTTGTTTAACGCATTTGTTTTGGTTACTCGACGTCTCCGTTCTCGTGTAGCCTACATATTGCGTTTTTTTTTTAATTTGCTTACCGGGCTAAAGGTTAGCATGTTTAAAATACGTAAGTCGTTTTGTTCATCAAATTTAAGTAGATAACTCATAAGTTGTTTGCATCAGAGCGATAATTTTTGAGATAGTTATTAAAACTGTTTAAAGGTTGTCAAACGTTGTTTCTCGTTGTATATCCTTTAATTCTAGAGTTAAATTGATAAATAACGTGTACGAATTTGTTTAACGCATTTGATTTGGTTACTCGACGTCTCCGTTCTCGTGTAGCCTACATATTGCGTTTTTTTTTTAATTTGCTTACCGGGCTAAAAGTTAGCATGTTTAAAATACGTAAGTCGTTTTGTTCAACAAATTTAAGTAGATAACTCATCAGTTGTTTGCATCAGAGCGATAATTTTTGAGATAGTTATTAAAACTGTTTAAAGGTTGTCAAACGTTGTTTCTCGTTGTATATCCTTTAATTCTAGAGTTAAATTGATAAATAACGTGTACGAATTTGTTTAACGCATTTGTTTTGGTTACTCGACGTCTCCGTTCTCGTGTAGCCTACATATTGCGTTTTTTTTTTAATTTGCTTACCGGGCTAAAGGTTAGCATGTTTAAAATACGTAAGTCGTTTTGTTCATCAAATTTAAGTAGATAACTCATCAGTTGTTTGCATCAGAGCGACAATTTTTGAGATAGTTATTAAAACTGTTTAAAAGTTGTCAAACGTTGTTTCTCGTTGTATATCCTTTAATTCTAGAGTTAAATTGATAAATAACGTGTACGAATTTGTTTAACGCATTTGTTTTGGTTACTCGACGTCTCCGTTCTCGTGTAGCCTACATATTGCGTTTTTTTTTTAATTTGCTTACCGGGCTAAAGGTTAGCATGTTTAAAATAAGTAAGTCGTTTTGTTCATCAAATTTAAGTAGATAACTCATCAGTTGTTTGCATCAGAGCGATAATTTTTGAGATAGTTATTAAAACTGTTTAAAGGTTGTCAAACGTTGTTTCTCGTTGTATATCCTTTAATTCTAGAGTTAAATTGATAAATAACGTGTACGAATTTGTTTAACGCATTTGTTTTGGTTACTCGACGCTCCGTTCTCGTGTAGCCTACATATTGCGTTTTTTTTTTAATTTGCTTACCGGGCTAAAGGTTAGCATTTTTAAAATACGTAAGTCGTTTTGTTCGTCATATTTAAGTAGATAACTCATCAGTTGTTTGCATCAGAGCGATAATTTTTGAGATAGTTATTAAAACTGTTTAAAGGTTGTCAAAAGTTGTTTCTCGTTGTATATCCTTTAATACTCGAGTTAAATTGATAAATAACGTGTACGAATTTGTTTAACGCATTTGTTTTGGTTACTCGACGTCTCCGTTCTCGTGTAGCCTACATAATGCGTTTTTTTTTTAATTTGCTTACCGGGCTAAAGGTTAGCATGTTTAAAATACGTAAGTCGTTTTGTTCATCATATTTAAGTAGATAACTCATCAGTTGTTTGCATCAGAGCGATAATTTTTGAGATAGTTATTAAAACTGTTTAAAGGTTGTCAAACGTTGTTTCTTGTTGTATATCCTTTAATTCTAGAGTTAAATTGATAAATAACGTGTACGAATTTGTTTAACGCATTTGTTTTGGTTACTCGACGTCTCCGTTCTCGTGTAGCCTACATATTGCGTTTTTTTTTAAATTTGCTTACCGGGCTAAAGGTTAGCATGTTTAAAATACGTAAGTCGTTTTGTTCATCAAATTTAAGTAGATAACTCATCAGTTGTTTGCATCAGAGCGATAATTTTTGAGATAGTTATTAAAACTGTTTAAAGGTTGTCAAACGTTGTTTCTCGTTGTATATCCCTTAATTCTAGAGTTAAATTGATAAATAACGTGTACGAATTTGTTTAACGCATTTGTTTTGGTTACTCGACGTCTCCGTTCTCGTGTAGCCTACATATTGCGTTTTTTTTTTAATTTGCTTACCGGGCTAAAGGTTAGCATGTTTAAAATACGTAAGTCGTTTTGTTCATCAAATTTAAGTAGATAACTCATCAGTTGTTTGCATCAGAGCGATAATTTTTGAGATAGTTATTAAAACTGTTTAAAGGTTGTCAAACGTTGTTTCTCGTTGTATATCCTTTAATTCAAGAGTTAAATTGATAAATAACGTGTACGAATTTGTTTAACGCATTTGATTTGGTTACTCGACGTCTGCGTTCTCGTGTAGCCTACATATTGCGTTTTTTTTTTAATTTGCTTACCGGGCTAAAGGTTAGCATGTTTAAAATACGTAAGTCGTTTTGTTCAACAAATTTAAGTAGATAACTCATCAGTTGTTTGCATCAGAGCGATAATTTTTGAGATAGTTATTAAAACTGTTTAAAGGTTGTCAAACGTTGTTTCTCGTTGTATATCCTTTAATTCTAGAGTTAAATTGATAAATAACGTGTACGAATTTGTTTAACGCATTTGTTTTGGTTACTCGACGTCTCCGTTCTCGTGTAGCCTACATATTGCGTTTTTTTTTAATTTGCTTACCGGGCTAAAAGTTAGCATGTTTAAAATACGTAAGTCGTTTTGTTCATCAAATTTAAGTAGATAACTCATCAGTTGTTTGCATCAGAGCGACAATTTTTGAGATAGTTATTAAAACTGTTTAAAGGTTGTCAAACGTTGTTTCTCGTTGTATATCCTTTAATTCTAGAGTTAAATTGATAAATAACGTGTACGAATTTGTTTAACGCATTTGTTTTGGTTACTCGACGTCTCCGTTCTCGTGTAGCCTACATATTGCGTTTTTTTTTTAATTTGCTTACCGGGCTAAAGGTTAGCATGTTTAAAATACGTAAGTCGTTTTGTTCATCAAATTTAAGTAGATAACTCATCAGTTGTTTGCATCAGAGCGATAATTTTTGAGATAGTTATTAAAACTGTTTAAAGGTTGTCAAACGTTGTTTCTCGTTGTATATCCTTTAATTCTAGAGTTAAATTGATAAATAACGTGTACGAATTTGTTTAACGCATTTGTTTTGGTTACTCGACGTCTCCGTTCTCGTGTAGCCTACATATTGCGTTTTTTTTTTAATTTGCTTACCGGGCTAAAGGTTAGCATGTTTAAAATACGTAAGTCGTTTTGTTCAACAAATTTAAGTAGATAACTCATCAGTTGTTTGCATCAGAGCGACAATTTTCGAGATAGTTATTAAAACTGTTTAAAGGTTGTCAAACGTTGTTTCTCGTTGTATATCCTTTAATCCTAGAGTTAAATTGATAAATAACGTGTACGAATTTGTTTAACGCATTTGTTTTGGTTACTCGACGTCTCCGTTCTCGTGTAGCCTACATATTGCGTTTTTTTTTTAATTTGCTTACCGGGCTAAAGGTTAGCATGTTTAAAATACGTAAGTCGTTTTGTTCATCAAATTTAAGTAGATAACTCATCAGTTGTTTGCATCAGAGCACTAATTTTTGAGATAGTTATTAAAACTGTTTAAAGGTTGTCAAACGTTGTTTCTCGTTGTATATCCTTTAATCCTAGAGTTAAATTGATAAATAACGTGTACGAATTTGTTTAACGCATTTGTTTTGGTTACTCGACGTCTCCGTTCTCGTGTAGCCTACATATTGCGTTTTTTTTTTAATTTGCTTACCGGGCTAAAGGTTAGCATGTTTAAAATACGTAAGTCGTTTTGTTCATCAAATTTAAGTAGATAACTCATCAGTTGTTTGCATCAGAGCGACAATTTTTGAGATAGTTATTAAAACTGTTTAAAGGTTGTCAAACGTTGTTTCTCGTTGTATATCCTTTAATTCTAGAGTTAAATTGATAAATAACGTGTACGAATTTGTTTAACGCATTTGTTTTGGTTACTCGACGTCTCCGTTCTCGTGTAGCCTACATATTGCGTTTTTTTTTAATTTGCTTACCGGGCTAAAGGTTAGCATGTTTAAAATACGTAAGTCGTTTTGTTCATCATATTTAAGTAGATAACTCATCAGTTGTTTGCATCAGAGCGATAATTTTTGAGATAGTTATTAAAACTGTTTAAAGGTTGTCAAACGTTGTTTCTCGTTGTATATCCTTTAATTCTAGAGTTAAATTGATAAATAACGTGTACGAATTTGTTTAACGCATTTGTTTTGGTTACTCGACGTCTCCGTTCTCGTGTAGCCTACATATTGCGTTTTTTTTTTAATTTGCTTACCGGGCTAAAGGTTAGCATGTTTAAAATACGTAAGTCGTTTTGTTCATCAAATTTAAGTAGATAACTCATCAGTTGTTTGCATCAGAGCGATAATTTTTGAGATAGTTATTAAAACTGTTTAAAGGTTGTCAAACGTTGTTTCTCGTTGTATATCCTTTAATTCTAGAGTTAAATTGATAAATAACGTGTACGAATTTGTTTAACCCATTTGTTTTGGTTACTCGACGTCTCCGTTCTCGTGTAGCCTACATATTGCGTTTTTTTTTAATTTGCTTACCGGGCTAAAGGTTAGCATGCTTAAAATACGTAAGTCGTTTTGTTCATCAAATTTAAGTAGATAACTCATCAGTTGTTTGCATCAGAGCGATAATTTTTGAGATAGTTATTAAAACTGTTTAAAGGTTGTCAAACGTTGTTACTCGTTGTATATCCTTTAATTCTAGAGTTAAATTGATAAATAACGTGTACGAATTTGTTTAACGCATTTGTTTTGGTTACTCGACGTCTCCGTTCTCGTGTAGCTTACATATTGCGTTTTTTTTTTAATTTGCTTACCGGGCTAAAGGTTAGCATGTTTAAAATACGTAAGTCGTTTTGTTCATCATATTTAAGTAGATAACTCATCAGTTGTTTGCATCAGAGCGATAATTTTTGAGATAGTTATTAAAACTGTTTAAAGGTTGTCAAACGTTGTTTCTCGTTGTATATCCTTTAATTCTAGAGTTAAATTGATAAATAACGTGTACGAATTTGTTTAACACATTTGTTTTGGTTACTCGACGTCTCCGTTCTCGTGTAGCCTACATATTGCGTTTTTTTTTTAATTTGCTTACCGGGCTAAAGGTTAGCATGTTTAAAATACGTAAGTCGTTTTGTTCATCATATTTAAGTAGATAACTCATCAGTTGTTTGCATCAGAGCGATAATTTTTGAGATAGTTATTAAAACTGTTTAAAGGTTGTCAAACGTTTTTTCTCGTTGTATATACTTTAATTCTAGAGTTAAATTGATAAATAACGTGTACGAATTTGTTTAACGCATTTGTTTTGGTTACTCGACGTCTCCGTTCTCGTGTAGCCTACATATTGCGTTTTTTTTTTTAATTTGCTTACCGGGCTAAAGGTTAGCATGTTTAAAATACGTAAGTCGTTTTGTTCATCAAATTTAAGTAGATAACTCATCAGTTGTTTGCATCAGAGCGATAATTTTTGAGATAGTTATTAAAACTGTTTAAAGCTTGTCAAACGTTGTTTCTCGTTGTATATCCTTTAATTCTAGGGTTAAATTGATAAATAACGTGTACGAATTTGTTTAACGCATTTGTTTTGGTTACTCGAGGTCTCCGTTCTCGTGTAGCCTACATATTGCGTTTTTTTTTTTAATTTGCTTACCGGGCTAAAGGTAAGATGTTTAAAATACGTAAGTCGTTTTGTTCATCATATTTAAGTAGATAACTCATCAGTTGTTTGCATCAGAGCGATAATTTTTGAGATAGTTATTAAAACTGTTTAAAGGTTGTCAAACGTTGTTTCTCGTTGTATATCCTTTAATTCTAGAGTTAAATTGATAAATAACGTGTACGAATTTGTTTAACGCATTTGTTTTGGTTACTCGACGTCTCCGTTCTCGTGTAGCCTACATATTGCGTTTTTTTTTTAATTTGCTTACCGGGCTAAAGGTAAGCATGTTTAAAATACGTAAGTCGTTTTGTTCATCATATTTAAGTAGATAACTCATCAGTTGTTTGCATCAGAGCGATAATTTTTGAGATAGTTATTAAAACTGTTTAAAGGTTGTCAAACGTTGTTTCTCGTTGTATATCCTTTAATTCTAGAGTTAAATTGATAAATAACGTGTACGAATTTGTTTAACGCATTTGTTTTGGTTACTCGACGTCTCCGTTCTCGTGTAGCCTACATATTGCGTTTTTTTTTTAATTTGCTTACCGGGCTAAAGGTTAGCATGTTTAAAATACGTAAGTCGTTTTGTTCATCATATTTAAGTAGATAACTCATCAGTTGTTTGCATCAGAGCGATAATTTTTGAGATAGTTATTAAAACTGTTTAAAGGTTGTCAAACGTTGTTTCTCGTTGTATATCCTTTAATTCTAGAGTTAAATTGATAAATAACGTGTACGAATTTGTTTAACGCATTTGTTTTGGTTACTCGACGTCTCCGTTCTCGTGTAGCCTACATATTGCGTTTTTTTTTTAATTTGCTTACCGGGCTAAAGGTTAGCATGTTTAAAATACGTAAGTCGTTTTGTTCATCATATTTAAGTAGATAACTCATCAGTTGTTTGCATCAGAGCGATAATTTTTGAGATAGTTATTAAAACTGTTTAAAGGTTGTCAAACGTTGTTTCTCGTTGTATATCCTTTAATTCTAGAGTTAAATTGATAAATAACGTGTACGAATTTTTCTAACGCATTTGTTTTGGTTACTCGACGTCTCCGTTCTCGTGTAGCCTACATATTGCGTTTTTTTTTTAATTTGCTTACCGGGCTAAAGGTTAGCATGTTTAAAATACGTAAGTCGTTTTGTTCATCAAATTTAAGTAGATAACTCATCAGTTGTTTGCATCAGACCGATAATTTTTGAGATAGTTATTAAAACTGTTTAAAGGTTGTCAAACGTTGTTTCTCGTTGTATATCCTTTAATTCTAGAGTTAAATTGATAAATAACGTGTACGAATTTGTTTAACGCATTTGTTTTGGTTACTCGACGTCTCCGTTCTCGTGTAGCCTACATATTGCGTTTTTTTTTTAATTTGCTTACCGGGCTAAAGGTTAGCATGTTTAAAATACGTAAGTCGTTTTGTTCATCAAATTTAAGTAGATAACTCATCAGTTGTTTGCATCAGAGGGATAATTTTTGAGATAGTTATTAAAACTGTTTAAAGGTTGTCAAACGTTGTTTCTCTTTGTATATCCTTTAATTCTAGAGTTAGATTGATAAATAACGTGTACGAATTTGTTTAACGCATTTGTTTTGGTTACTCGACGTCTCCGTTCTCGTGTAGCCTACATATTGCGTTTTTTTTTAATTTGCTTACCGGGCTAAAGGATAGCATGTTTAAAATACGTAAGTCGTTTTGTTCAACAAATTTAAGTAGATAATTCATCAGTTGTTTGCATCAGAGCGATAATTTTTGAGATAGTTATTAAAACTGTTTAAAGGTTGTCAAACGTTGTTTCTCGTTGTATATCCTTTAATTCTAGAGTTAAATTGATAAATAACGTGTACGAATTTGTTTAACGCATTTGTTTTGGTTACTCGACGTCTCTGTTCTCGTGTAGCCTACATATTGCGTCTTTTTTTTAATTTGCTTACCGGGCTAAAGGTTAGCATGTTTAAAATACGTAAGTCGTTTTGTTCATCAAATTTAAGTAGATAACTCATCAGTTGTTTGCATCAGAGCGATAATTTTTGAGATAGTTATTAAAACTGTTTAAAGGTTGTCAAACGTTGTTTCTCGTTGTATATCCTTTAATTCTAGAGTTAAATTGATAAATAACGTGTACGAATTTGTTTAACGCATTTGTTTTGGTTACTCGACGTCTCCGTTCTCGTGTAGCCTACATATTGCGTTTTTTTTTAATTTGCTTACCGGGCTAAAGGTTAGCATGTTTAAAATACGTAAGTCGTTTTGTTCAACAAATTTAAGTAGATAACTCATCAGTTGTTTGCATCAGAGCGATAATTTTTGAGATAGTTATTAAAACTGTTTAAAGGTTGTCAAACGTTGTTTCTTGTTGTATATCCTTTAATTCTAGAGTTAAATTGATAAATAACGTGTACGAATTTGTTTAACGCATTTGTTTTGGTTACTCGACGTCTCCGTTCTCGTGTAGCCTACATATTGCGTTTTTTTTTAATTTGCTTACCGGGCTAAAGGTTAGCATGTTTAAAATACGTAAGTCGTTTTGTTCATCATATTTAAGTAGATAACTCATCAGTTGTTTGTATCAGAGCGATAATTTTTGAGATAGTTATTAAAACTGTTTAAAGGTTGTCAAACGTTGTTTCTCGTTGTATATCCTTTAATTCTAGAGTTAAATTGATAAATAACGTGTACGAATTTGTTTAACGCATTTGTTTTGGTTACTCGACGTCTCCGTTCTCGTGTAGCCTACATATTGCGTTTTTTTTTAAATTTGCTTACCGGGCTAAAGGTTAGCATGTTTAAAATACGTAAGTCGTTTTGTTCAACAAATTTGAGTAGATAACTCATCAGTTGTTTGCATCAGAGCGACAATTTTTGAGATAGTTATTAAAACTGTTTAAAGGTTGTCAAACGTTGTTTCTCGTTGTATATCCTTTAATTCTAGAGTTAAATTGATAAATAACGTGTACGAATTTGTTTAACGCATTTGTTTTGGTTACTCGACGTCTCCGTTCTCGTGTAGCCTACATATTGCGTTTTTTTTTAATTTGCTTACCGGGCTAAAGGTTAGCATGTTTAAAATACGTAAGTCGTTTTGTTCATCAAATTTAAGTAGATAACTCATCAGTTGTTTGCATCAGAGCGATAATTTTTGAGATAGTTATTAAAACTGTTTAAAGGTTGTCAAACGTTGTTTCTCGTTGTATATCCTTTAATTCTAGAGTTAAATTGATAAATAACGTGTACGAATTTGTTTAACGCATTTGTTTTGGTTACTCGACGTCTCCGTTCTCGTGTAGCCTACATATTGCGTTTTTTTTTTAATTTGCTTACCGGGCTAAAGGTTAGCATGTTTAAAATACGTAAGTCGTTTTGTTCAACAAATTTAAGTAGATAACTCATCAGTTGTTTGCATCAGAGCGATAATTTTTGAGATAGTTATTAAAACTGTTTAAAGGTTGTCAAACGTTGTTTCTCGTTGTATATCCTTTAATTCTAGAGTTAAATTGATAAATAACGTGTACGAATTTGTTTAACGCATTTGTTTTGGTTACTCGACGTCTCCGTTCTCGTGTAGCCTACATATTGCGTTTTTTTTTTAATTTGCTTACCGGGCTAAAGGTTAGCATGTTTAAAATACGTAAGTCGTTTTGTTCAACAAATTTGAGTAGATAACTCATCAGTTGTTTGCATCAGAGCGATAATTTTTGAGATAGTTATTAAAACTGTTTAAAGGTTGTCAAACGTTGTTTCTCGTTGTATATCCTTTAATTCTAGAGTTAAATTGATAAATAACGTGTACGAATTTGTTTAACGCATTTGTTTTGGTTACTCGACGTCTCCGTTCTCGTGTAGCCTACATATTGCGTTTTTTTTTTAATTTGCTTACCGGGCTAAAGGTTAGCATGTTTAAAATACGTAAGTCGTTTTGTTCAACAAATTTAAGTAGATAACTCATCAGTTGTTTGCATCAGAGCGATAATTTTTGAGATAGTTATTAAAACAGTTTAAGGTTGTCAAACGTTGTTTCTCGTTGTATATCCTTTAATTCTAGAGTTAAATTGATAAATAACGTGTACGAATTTGTTTAACGCATTTGTTTTGGTTACTCGACGTCTCCGTTCTCGTGTAGCCTACATATTGCGTTTTTTTTTTAATTTGCTTACCGGGCTAAAGGTTAGCATGTTTAAAATACGTAAGTCGTTTTGTTCATCATATTTAAGTAGATAACTCATCAGTTGTTTGCATCAGAGCGATAATTTTTGAGATAGTTATTAAAACTGTTTAAAGGTTGTCAAACGTTGTTTCTCGTTGTATATCCTTTAATTCTAGAGTTAAATTGATATATAACGTGTACGAATTTGTTTAACGCATTTGTTTTGGTTACTCGACGTCTCCATTCTCGTGTAGCCTACATATTGCGTTTTTTTTTTAATTTGCTTACCGGGCTAAAGGTTAGCACATTTAAAATACGTAAGTCGTTTTGTTCATCAACTTTAAGTAGATAACTCATCAGTTGTTTGCATCAGAGCGATAATTTTTGAGATAGTTATTAAAACTGTTTAAAGGTTGTCAAACGTTGTTTCTCGTTGTATATCCTTTAATTCTAGAGTTAAATTGATAAATAACGTGCACGAATTTGTTTAACGCATTTGTTTTGGTTACTCGACGTCTCCGTTCTCGTGTAGCCTACATATTGCGTTTTTTTTTTTAATTTGCTTACCGGGCTAAAGGTTAGCATGTTTAAAATACGTAAGTCGTTTTGTTCAACAAATTTAAGTAGATAACTCATCAGTTGTTTGCATCAGAGCGATAATTTTTGAGATAGTTATTAAAACTGTTTAAAGGTTGTCAAACGTTGTTTCTCGTTGTATATCCTTTAATTCTAGAGTTAAATTGATAAATAACGTGTACGAATTTGTTTAACGCATTTGTTTTGGTTACTCGACGTCTCCATTCTCGTGTAGCCTACATATTACGTTTTTTTTTTAATTTGCTTACCGGGCTAAAGGTTAGCATGTTTAAAATACGTAAGTCGTTTTGTTCATCATATTTAAGTAGATAACTCATCAGTTGTTTGCATCAGAGCGATAATTTTTGAGATAGTTATTAAAACTGTTTAAAGGTTGTCAAACGTTGTTTCTCGTTGTATATCCTTTAATTCTAGAGTTAAATTGATAAATAACGTGTACGAATTTGTTTAACGCATTTGTTTTGGTTACTCGACGTCTCCGTTCTCGTGTAGCCTACATATAAGCGTTTTTTTTTTTTTATTTGCTTACCGGGCTAAAGGTTAGCATGTTTAAAATACGTAAGTCGTTTTGTTCATCAAATTTAAGTAGATAACTCATCAGTTGTTTGCATCAGAGCGATAATTTTTGAGATAGTTATTAAAACTGTTTAAAGGTTGTCAAACGTTGTTTCTCGTTGTATATCCTTTAATTCTAGAGTTAAATTGATAAATAACGTGTACGAATTTGTTTAACGCATTTTTTTTGGTTACTCGACGTCTCCGTTCTCGTGTAGCCTACATATTGCGTTTTTTTTTTAATTTGCTTACCGGGCTAAAGGTTAGCATGTTTAAAATACGTAAGTCGTTTTGCTCATCAAATTTAAGTAGATAACTCATCAGTTGTTTGCATCAGAGCGATAATTTTTGAGATAGTTATTAAAACTGTTTAAAGGTTGTCAAACGTTGTTTCTCGTTGTATATCCTTTAATTCTAGAGTTAAATTGATAAATAACGTGTACGAATTTGTTTAACGCATTTGTTTTGGTTACTCGACGTCTCCGTTCTCGTGTAGCCTACATATTGCGTTTTTTTTTTAATTTGCTTACCGGGCTAAAGGTTAGCATGTTTAAAATACGTAAGTCGTTTTGTTCATCAAATTTAGTAGATAACTCAGCAGTTGTTTGCATCAGAGCGACAATTTTTGAGATAGTTATTAAAACTGTTTAAAGGTTGTCAAACGTTGTTTCTCGTTGTATATCCTTTAATTCTAGAGTTAAATTGATAAATAACGTGTACGAATTTGTTTAACGCATTTGTTTTGGTTACTCGACGTCTCCGTTCTCGTGTAGCCTACATATTGCGTTTTTTTTTTAATTTGCTTACCGGGCTAAAGGTTAGCATGTTTAAAATACGTAAGTCGTTTTGTTCATCATATTTAAGTAGATAACTCATCAGTTGTTTGCATTAGAGCGATAATTTTTGAGATAGTTATTAAAACTGTTTAAAGGTTGTCAAACGTTGTTTCTCGTTGTATATCCTTTAATTCTAGAGTTAAATTGATAAATAACGTGTACGAATTTGTTTAACGCATTTGTTTTGGTTACTCCACGTCTCCGTTCTCGTGTAGCCTACATATTGCTTTTTTTTTTTTAATTTGCTTACCGGGCTAAAGGTTAGCATGTTTAAAATACGTAAGTCGTTTTGTTCATCATATTTAAGTAGATAACTCATCAGTTGTTTGCATCAGAGCGATAATTTTTGAGATAGTTATTAAAACTGTTTAAAGGTTGTCAAACGTTGTTTCTCGTTGTATATCCTTTAATTCTAGAGTTAAATTGATAAATAACGTGTACGAATTTGTTTAACGCATTTGTTTTGGTTACTCGAAGTCTCCGTTCTCGTGTAGCCTACATATTGCGTTTTTTTTTTAATTTGCTAACCGGGCTAAAGGTTAGCATGTTTAAAATACGTAAGTCGTTTTGTTCATCATATTTAAGTAGATAACTCATCAGTTGTTTGCATCAGAGCGATAATTTTTGAGATAGTTATTAAAACTGTTTAAAGGTTGTCAAACGTTGTTTCTCGTTGTATATCCTTTAATTCTAGAGTTAAATGATAAATAACGTGTACGAATTTATTTAACGCATTTGTTTTGGTTACTCGACGTCTCCGTTCTCGTGTAGCCTACATATTGCGTTTTTTTTTTTTAATTTGCTTACCGGGCTAAAGGTTAGCATGTTTAAAATACGTAAGTCGTTTTGTTCATCAAATTTAAGTAGATAACTCATCAGTTGTTTGCATCAGAGCGATAATTTTTGAGATAGTTATTAAAACTGTTTAAAGGTTGTCAAACGTTGTTTCTCGTTGTATATCCTTTAATTTTAGAGTTAAATTGATAAATAACGTGTACGAATTTGTTTAACGCATTTGTTTTGGTTACTCGACGTCTCCGTTCTCGTGTAGCCTACATATTGCGTTTTTTTTTTTAATTTGCTTACCGGGCTAAAGGTTAGCATGTTTAAAATACGTAAGTCGTTTTGTTCATCATATTTAAGTAGATAACTCATCAGTTGTTTGCATCAGAGCGATAATTTTTGAGATAGTTATTAAAACTGTTTAAAGGTTGTCAAACGTTGTTTCTCGTTGTATATCCTTTAATTCTAGAGTTAAATTAATAAATAACGTGTACGAATTTGTTTAACGCATTTGTTTTGGTTACTCGACGTCTCCGTTCTCGTGTAGCCTACATATTGCGTTTTTTTTTTAATTTCCTTACCGCGCTAAAGGTTAGCATGTTTAATACGTAAGTCGTTTTGTTCATCAAATTTAAGTAGATAACTCAGCAGTTGTTTGCATCAGAGCGACAATTTTTGAGATAGTTATTAAAACTGTTTAAAGGTTGTCAAACGTTGTTTCTCGTTGTATATCCTTTAATTCTAGAGTTAAATTGATAAATAACGTGTACGAATTTGTTTAACGCATTTGTTTTGGTTACTCGACGTCTCCGTTCTCGTGTAGCCTACATATTGCGTTTTTTTTTTAGTTTGCTTACCGGGCTAAAGGTTAGCATGTTTAAAATACGTAAGTCGTTTTGTTCATCATATTTAAGTAGATAACTCATCAGTTGTTTGCATCAGAGCGATAATTTTTGAGATAGTTATTAAAACTGTTTAAAGGTTGTCAAACGTTTTTTCTCGTTGTATATCCTTTAATTATAGAGTTAAATTGATAAATAACGTGTACGAATTTGTTTAACGCATTTGTTTTGGTTAGCATGTTTAAAATACGTAAGTCGTTTTGTTCATCAAATTTAAGTAGATAACTCATCAGTTGTTTGCATCAGAGCGATAATTTTTGAGATAGTTATTAAAACTGTTTAAAGGTTGTCAAACGTTGTTTCTCGTTGTATATCCTTTAATTCTAGAGTTAAATTGATAAATAACGTGTACGAATTTGTTTAACGCATTTGTTTTGGTTACTCGACGTCTCCGTTCTCGTGTAGCCTACATATTGCGTTTTTTTTTTTAATTTGCTTACCGGGCTAAAGGTTAGCATGTTTAAAATACGTAAGTCGTTTTGTTCATCATAATTAAGTAGATAACTCATCAGTTGTTTGCATCAGAGCGATAATTTTTGAGATAGTTATTAAAACTGTTTAAAGGTTGTCAAACGTTGTTTCTCGTTGTATATCCTTTAATTCTAGAGTTAAATTGATAAATAACGTGTACGAATTTGTTTAACGCATTTGTTTTGGTTACTCGACGTCTCCGTTCTCGTGTAGCCTACATATTGCGTTTTTTTTTTAATTTCCTTACCGCGCTAAAGGTTAGCATGTTTAAAATACGTAAGTCGTTTTGTTCATCAAATTTAAGTAGATAACTCAGCAGTTGTTTGCATCAGAGCGACAATTTTTGAGATAGTTATTAAAACTGTTTAAAGGTTGTCAAACGTTGTTTCTCGTTGTATATCCTTTAATTCTAGAGTTAAATTGATAAATAACGTGTACGAATTTGTTTAACGCATTTGTTTTGGTTACTCGACGTCTCCGTTCTCGTGTAGCCTACATATTGCGTTTTTTTTTTAGTTTGCTTACCGGGCTAAAGGTTAGCATGTTTAAAATACGTAAGTCGTTTTGTTCATCATATTTAAGTAGATAACTCATCAGTTTTTTGCATCAGAGCGATAATTTTTGAGATAGTTATTAAAACTGTTTAAAGGTTGTCAAACGTTGTTTCTCGTTGTATATCCTTTAATTCTAGAGTTAAATTGATAAATAACGTGTACGAATTTGTTTAACGCATTTGTTTTGGTTACTCTACGTCTCCGTTCTCGTGTAGCCTACATATTGCGTTTTTTTTTTAATTTGCTTACCGGGCTAAAGGTTAGCATGTTTAAAATACGTAAGTCGTTTTGTTCATCAAATTTAAGTATATAACTCATCAGTTGTTTGCATCAGACCGATAATTTTTGAGATAGTTATTAAAACTGTTTAAAGGTTGTCAAACGTTGTTTCTCGTTGTATATCCTTTAATTCTAGAGTTCAATTGATAAATAACGTGTACGAATTTGTTTAACGCATTTGTTTTGGTTACTCGACGTCTCCGTTCTCGTGTAGCCTACATATTGCGTTTTTTTTTTAATTTGCTTACCGGGCTAAAGGTTAGCATGTTTAAAATACGTAAGTAGTTTTGTTCATCATATTTAAGTAGATAACTCATCAGTTGTTTGCATCAGAGCGATAATTTTTGAGATAGTTATTAAAACTGTTTAAAGGTTGTCAAACGTTGTTTCTCGTTGTATATCCTTTAATTCTATAGTTAAATTGATAAATAACGTGTACGAATTTGTTTAGCGCATTTGTTTTGGTTACTCGACGTCTCCGTTCTCGTGTAGCCTACATATTGCGTTTTTTTTTTAATTTGCTTACCGGGCTAAAGGTTAGCATGTTTAAAATACGCAAGTCGTTTTATTCATCAAATTTAAGTAGATAACTCATCAGTTGTTTGCATCAGAGCGATAATTTTTGAGATAGTTATTAAAACTGTTTAAAGGTTGTCAAACGTTGTTTCTCGTTGTATATCCTTTAATCCTAGAGTTAAATTGATAAATAACGTGTACGAATTTGTTTAACGCATTTGGTTTGGTTACTCGACGTCTCCGTTCTCGTGTAGCCTACATATTGCGTTTTTTTTTTAATTTGCTTACCGGGCTAAAGGTTAGCATGTTTAAAATACGTAAGTCGTTTTGTTCATCAAATTTAAGTAGATAACTCATCAGTTGTTTGCATCAGAGCGATAATTTTTGAGATAGTTATTAAAACTGTTTAAAGGTTGTCAAACGTTGTTTCTCGTTGTATATCCTTTAATTCTAGAGTTAAATTGATAAATAACGTGTACGAATTAGTTTAACGCATTTGTTTTGGTTACTCGACGTCTCCGTTCTCGTGTAGCCTACATATTGCGTTTTTTTTTAATTTGCTTACCGGGCTAAAGGTTAGCATGTTTAAAATACGTAAGTCGTTTTGTTCATCATATTTAAGTAGATAACTCATCAGTTGTTTGCATCAGAGCGATAATTTTTGAGATAGTTATTAAAACTGTTTAAAGGTTGTCAAACGTTGTTTCTCGTTGTATATCCTTTAATTCTAGAGTTAAATTGATAAATAACGTGTACGAATTTGTTTAACGCATTTGTTTTGGTTACTCGATGTCTCCGTTCTCGTGTAGCCTACATATTGCGTTTTTTTTTTAATTTGCTTACCGGGCTAAAGGTTAGCATGTTTAAAATACGTAAGTCGTTTTGTTCAACAAATTTGAGTAGATAACTCATCAGTTGTTTGCATCAGAGCGATAATTTTTGAGATAGTTATTAAAACTGTTTAAAGGTTGTAAACGTTGTTTCTCGTTGTATATCCTTTAATTCTAGAGTTAAATTGATAAATAACGTGTACGAATTTGTTTAACGCATTTGTTTTGGTTACTCGACGTCTCCGTTCTCGTGTAGCCTACATATTGCGTTTTTTTTTTAATTTGCTTACCGGGCTAAAGGTTAGCATGTTTAAAATACGTAAGTCGTTTTGTTCATCATATTTAAGTAGATAACTCATCAGTTGTTTGCGTCAGAGCGATAATTTTTGAGATAGTTATTAAAACTGTTTAAAGGTTGTCAAACGTTGTTTCTCGTTGTATATCCTTTAATTCTAGAGTTAAATTGATAAATAACGTGTACGAATTTGTTTAACGCATTTGTTTTGGTTACTCGACGTCTCCGTTCTCGTGTAGCCTACATATTGCGTTTTTTTTTTAATTTGCTTACCGGGCTAAAGGTTAGCATGTTTAAAATACGTAAGTCGTTTTGTTCATCAAATTTAAGTAGATAACTCATCAGTTGTTTGCATCAGAGTGATAATTTTTGAGATAGTTATTAAAACTGTTTAAAGGTTGTCAAACGAAGTTTCTCGTTGTATATCCTTTAATTCTAGAGTTAAATTGATAAATAACGTGTACGAATTTGTTTAACGCATTTGTTTTGGTTACTCGACGTCTCCGTTCTCGTGTAGCCTACATATTGCTTTTTTTTTTTAATTTGCTTACCGGGCTAAAGGTTAGCATGTTTAAAATACGTAAGTCGTTTTGTTCATCAAATTTAAGTAGATAACTCATCAGTTGTTTGCATCAGAGCGATAATTTTTGAGATAGTTATTAAAACTGTTTAAAGGTTGTCAAACGTTGTTTAACGTTGTATATCCTTTAATTCTAGAGTTAAATTGATAAATAACGTGTACGAATTTGTTTAACGCATTTGATTTGGTTACTCGACGTCTCCGTTCTCGTGTAGCCTACATATTGCGTTTTTTTTTTTAATTTGCTTACCGGGCTAAAGGTTAGCATGTTTAAAATACGTAAGTCGTTTTGTTCAACAAATTTAAGTAGATAACTCATCAGTTGTTTGCATCAGAGCGATAATTTTTGAGATAGTTATTAAAACTGTTTAAAGGTTGTCAAACGTTGTTTCTCGTTGTATATCCTTTAATTCTAGAGTTAAATTGATAAATAACGTGTACGAATTTGTTTAACGCATTTGTTTTGGTTACTCGACGTCTCCGTTCTCGTGTAGCCTACATATTGCGTTTTTTTTTTAATTTGCTTACCGGGCTAAAGGTTAGCATGTTTAAAATACGTAAGTCGTTTTGTTCAACAAATTTAAGTAGATAACTCATCAGTTGTTTGCATCAGAGCGATAATTTTTGAGATAGTTATTAAAACTGTTTAAAGGTTGTCAAACGTTGTTTCTCGTTGTATATCCTTTAATTCTAGAGTTAAATTGATAAATAACGTGTACGAATTTGTTTAACGCATTTGTTTTGGTTACTCGACGTCTCCGTTCTCGTGTAGCCTACATATTGCGTTTTTTTTTTAATTTGCTTACCGGGCTAAAGGTTAGCATGTTTAAAATACGCAAGTCGTTTTATTCATCAAATTTAAGTAGATAACTCATCAGTTGTTTGCATCAGAGCGATAATTTTTGAGATAGTTATTAAAACTGTTTAAAGGTTGTCAAACGTTGTTTCTCGTTGTATATCCTTTAATTCTAGAGTTAAATTGATAAATAACGTGTACGAATTTGTTTAACGCATTTGGTTTGGTTACTCGACGTCTCCGTTCTCGTGTAGCCTACATATTGCGTTTTTTTTTTAATTTGCTTACCGGGCTAAAGGTTAGCATGTTTAAAATACGTAAGTCGTTTTGTTCATCAAATTTAAGTAGATAACTCATCAGTTGTTTGCATCAGAGCGATAATTTTTGAGATAGTTATTAAAACTGTTTAAAGGTTGTCAAACGTTGTTTCTCGTTGTATATCCTTTAATCCTAGAGTTAAATTGATAAATAACGTGTACGAATTTGTTTAACGCATTTGGTTTGGTTACTCGACGTCTCCGTTCTCGTGTAGCCTACATATTGCGTTTTTTTTTTAATTTGCTTACCGGGCTAAAGGTTAGCATGTTTAAAATACGTAAGTCGTTTTGTTCATCAAATTTAAGTAGATAACTCATCAGTTGTTTGCATCAGAGCGATAATTTTTGAGATAGTTATTAAAACTGTTTAAAGGTTGTCAAACGTTGTTTCTCGTTGTATATCCTTTAATTCTAGAGTTAAATTGATAAATAACGTGTACGAATTAGTTTAACGCATTTGTTTTGGTTACTCGGCGTCTCCGTTCTCGTGTAGCCTACATATTGCGTTTTTTTTTAATTTGCTTACCGGGCTAAAGGTTAGCATGTTTAAAATACGTAAGTCGTTTTGTTCATCATATTTAAGTAGATAACTCATCAGTTGTTTGCATCAGAGCGATAATTTTTGAGATAGTTATTAAAACTGTTTAAAGGTTGTCAAACGTTGTTTCTCGTTGTATATCCTTTAATTCTAGAGTTAAATTGATAAATAACGTGTACGAATTTGTTTAACGCATTTGTTTTGGTTACTCGATGTCTCCGTTCTCGTGTAGCCTACATATTGCGTTTTTTTTTTTAATTTGCTTACCGGGCTAAAGGTTAGCATGTTTAAAATACGTAAGTCGTTTTGTTCAACAAATTTGAGTAGATAACTCATCAGTTGTTTGCATCAGAGCGATAATTTTTGAGATAGTTATTAAAACTGTTTAAAGGTTGTAAACGTTGTTTCTCGTTGTATATCCTTTAATTCTAGAGTTAAATTGATAAATAACGTGTACGAATTTGTTTAACGCATTTGTTTTGGTTACTCGACGTCTCCGTTCTCGTGTAGCCTACATATTGCGTTTTTTTTTTAATTTGCTTACCGGGCTAAAGGTTAGCATGTTTAAAATACGTAAGTCGTTTTGTTCATCATATTTAAGTAGATAACTCATCAGTTGTTTGCGTCAGAGCGATAATTTTTGAGATAGTTATTAAAACTGTTTAAAGGTTGTCAAACGTTGTTTCTCGTTGTATATCCTTTAATTCTAGAGTTAAATTGATAAATAACGTGTACGAATTTGTTTAACGCATTTGTTTTGGTTACTCGACGTCTCCGTTCTCGTGTAGCCTACATATTGCGTTTTTTTTTTAATTTGCTTACCGGGCTAAAGGTTAGCATGTTTAAAATACGTAAGTCGTTTTGTTCATCAAATTTAAGTAGATAACTCATCAGTTGTTTGCATCAGAGTGATAATTTTTGAGATAGTTATTAAAACTGTTTAAAGGTTGTCAAACGAAGTTTCTCGTTGTATATCCTTTAATTCTAGAGTTAAATTGATAAATAACGTGTACGAATTTGTTTAACGCATTTGTTTTGGTTACTCGACGTCTCCGTTCTCGTGTAGCCTACATATTGCTTTTTTTTTTTAATTTGCTTACCGGGCTAAAGGTTAGCATGTTTAAAATACGTAAGTCGTTTTGTTCATCAAATTTAAGTAGATAACTCATCAGTTGTTTGCATCAGAGCGATAATTTTTGAGATAGTTATTAAAACTGTTTAAAGGTTGTCAAACGTTTTTTAACGTTGTATATCCTTTAATTCTAGAGTTAAATTGATAAATAACGTGTACGAATTTGTTTAACGCATTTGATTTGGTTACTCGACGTCTCCGTTCTCGTGTAGCCTACATATTGCGTTTTTTTTTTTAATTTGCTTACCGGGCTAAAGGTTAGCATGTTTAAAATACGTAAGTCGTTTTGTTCAACAAATTTAAGTAGATAACTCATCAGTTGTTTGCATCAGAGCGATAATTTTTGAGATAGTTATTAAAACTGTTTAAAGGTTGTCAAACGTTGTTTCTCGTTGTATATCCTTTAATTCTAGAGTTAAATTGATAAATAACGTGTACGAATTTGTTTAACGCATTTGTTTTGGTTACTCGACGTCTCCGTTCTCGTGTAGCCTACATATTGCGTTTTTTTTTTAATTTGCTTACCGGGCTAAAGGTTAGCATGTTTAAAATACGTAAGTCGTTTTGTTCAACAAATTTAAGTAGATAACTCATCAGTTGTTTGCATCAGAGCGATAATTTTTGAGATAGTTATTAAAACTGTTTAAAGGTTGTCAAACGTTGTTTCTCGTTGTATATCCTTTAATTCTAGAGTTAAATTGATAAATAACGTGTACGAATTTGTTTAACGCATTTGTTTTGGTTACTCGACGTCTCCGTTCTCGTGTAGCCTACATATTGCGTTTTTTTTTTTATTTGTTTACCGGGCTAAAGGTTAGCATGTTTAAAATACGTAAGTCGTTTTGTTCATCATATTTAAGTAGATAACTCATCAGTTGTTTGCATCAGAGCGATAATTTTTGAGATAGTTATTAAAACTGTTTAAAGGTTGTCAAACGTTGTTTCTCGTTGTATATCCTTTAATTCTAGAGTTAAATTGATAAATAACGTGTACGAATTTGTTTAACGCATTTGTTTTGGTTACTCGACGTCTCCGTTCTCGTGTAGCCTACATATTGCGTTTTTTTTTTAATTTGCTTACCGGGCTAAAGGTTAGCATGTTTAAAATACGTAAGTCGTTTTGTTCATCAAATTTAAGTAGATAACTCATCAGTTGTTTGCATCAGAGCGATAATTTTTGAGATAGTTATTAAAATTGTTTAAAGGTTGTCAAACGTTGTTTCTCGTTGTATATCCTTTAATTCTAGAGTTCAATTGATAAATAACGTGTACGAATTTGTTTAACGCATTTGTTTTGGTTACTCGACGTCTCCGTTCTCGTTTAGCCTACATATTGCGTTTTTTTTTTAATTTGCTTACCGGGCTAAAGGTTAGCATGTTTAAAATACGTAAGTCGTTTTGTTCATCATATTTAAGTAGATAACTCATCAGTTGTTTGCATCAGAGCGATAATTTTTGAGATAGTTATTAAAACTGTTTAAAAGTTGTCAAACGTTGTTTCTCGTTGTATATCCTTTAATTCTAGAGTTAAATTGATAAATAACGTGTACGAATTTGTTTAACGCATTTGTTTTGGTTACTCGACGTCTCTGTTCTCGTGTAGCCTACATATTGCGTTTTTTTTTTTTTAATTTGCTTACCGGGCTAAAGGTTAGCATGTTTAAAATACGTAAGTCGTTTTGTTCATCAAATTTAAGTAGATAACTCATCAGTTGTTTGCATCAGAGCGATAATTTTTGAGATAGTTATTAAAACTGTTTAAAGGTTGTCAAACGTTGTTTCTCGTTGTATATCCTTTAATTCTAGAGTTAAATTGATAAATAACGTGTACGAATTTGTTTAACGCATTTGGTTTGGTTACTCGACGTCTCCGTTCTCGTGTAGCCTACATATTGCATTTTTTTTTTAATTTGCTTACCGGGCTAAAGGTTAGCATGTTTAAAATACGTAAGTCGTTTTGTTCATCAAATTTAAGTAGATAACTCATCAGTTGTTTGCATCAGAGCGATAATTTTTGAGATAGTTATTAAAACTGTTTAAAGGTTGTCAAACGTTGTTTCCCGTTGTATATCCTTTAATCCTAGAGTTAAATTGATAAATAACGTGTACGAATTTGTTTAACGCATTTGGTTTGGTTACTCGACGTCTCCGTTCTCGTGTAGCCTACATATTGCGTTTTTTTTTTAATTTGCTTACCAGGCTAAAGGTTAGCATGTTTAAAATACGTAAGTCGTTTTGTTCATCAAATTTAAGTAGATAACTCATCAGTTGTTTGCATCAGAGCGATAATTTTTGAGATAGTTATTAAAACTGTTTAAAGGTTGTCAAACGTTGTTTCTCGTTGTATATCCTTTAATTCTAGAGTTAAATTGATAAATAACGTGTACGAATTTGTTTAACGCATTTGTTTTGGTTACTCGACGTCTCCGTTCTCGTGTAGCCTACATATTGCGTTTTTTTTAATTTGCTTACCGGGCTAAAGGTTAGCATGTTTAAAATACGTAAGTCGTTTTGTTCATCATATTTAAGTAGATAACTCATCAGTTGTTTGCATCAGAGCGATAATTTTTGAGATAGTTATTAAAACTGTTTAAAGGTTGTCAAACGTTGTTTCTCGTTGTATATCCTTTAATTCTAGAGTTAAATTGATAAATAACGTGTACGAATTTGTTTAACGCATTTGTTTTGGTTACTCGACGTCTCCGTTCTCGTGTAGCCTACATATTGCGTTTTTTTTTTTAATTTGCTTACCGGGCTAAAGGTTAGCATGTTTAAAATACGTAAGTCGGTTTGTTCAACAAATTTGAGTAGATAACTCATCAGTTGTTTGCATCAGAGCGATAATTTTTGAGATAGTTATTAAAACTGTTTAAAGGTTGTAAACGTTGTTTCTCGTTGTATATCCATTAATTCTAGAGTTAAATTGATAAATAACGTGTACGAATTTGTTTAACGCATTTGTTTTGGTTACTCGACATCTCCGTTCTCGTGTAGCCTACATATTGCGTGTTTTTTTTTAATTTGCTTACCGGGCTAAAGGTTAGCATGTTTAAAATACGTAAGTCGTTTTGTTCATCATATTTAAGTAGATAACTCATCAGTTGTTTGCATCAGAGCGATAATTTTTGAGATAGTTATTAAAACTGTTTAAAGGTTGTCAAACGTTGTTTCTCGTTGTATATCCTTTATTTCTAGAGTTAAATTGATAAATAACGTGTACGAATTTGTTTAACGCATTTGTTTTGGTTACTCGACGTCTCCGTTCTCGTGTAGCCTACATATTGCGTTTTTTTTTTAATTTGCTTACCGGGCTAAAGGTTAGCATATTTAAAATACGTAAGTCGTTTTGTTCATCAAATTTAAGTAGATAACTCATCAGTTGTTTGCATCAGAGTGATAATTTTTGAGATAGTTATTAAAACTGTTTAAAGGTTGTCAAACGTTGTTTCTCGTTGTATATCCTTTAATTCTAGAGTTAAATTGATAAATAACGTGTACGAATTTGTTTAACGCATTTGTTTTGGTTACTCGACGTCTCCGTTCTCGTGTAGCCTACATATTGCGTTTTTTTTTTAATTTGCTTACCGGGCTAAAGGTTAGCATGTTTAAAATACGTAAGTCGTTTTGTTCATCAAATTTAAGTAGATAACTCATCAGTTGTTTGCATCAGAGCGATAATTTTTGAGATAGTTATTAAAACTGTTTAAAGGTTGTCAAACGTTGTTTCTCGTTGTATATCCTTTAATTCTAGAGTTATATTGATAAATAACGTGTACGAATTTGTTTAACGCATTTGGTTTGGTTACTCGACGTCTCCGTTCTCATGTAGCCTACATATTGCGTTTTTTTTTTAATTTGCTTACCGGGCTAAAGGTTAGCATGTTTAAAATACGTAAGTCGTTTTGTTCATCATATTTAAGTAGATAACTCATCAGTTGTTTGCATCAGAGCGATAATTTTTGAGATAGTTATTAAAACTGTTTAAAGGTTGTCAAACGTTGTTTCTCGTTGTATATCCTTTAATTCTAGAGTTAAATTGATAAATAACGTGTACGAATTTGTTTAACGCATTTGTTTTGGTTACTCGACGTCTCCGTTCTCGTGTAGCCTACATATTGCGTTTTTTTTTTTAATTTGCTTACCGGGCTAAAGGTTAGCATGTTTAAAATACGTAAGTCGGTTTGTTCAACAAATTTGAGTAGATAACTCATCAGTTGTTTGCATCAGAGCGATAATTTTTGAGATAGTTATTAAAACTGTTTAAAGGTTGTAAACGTTGTTTCTCGTTGTATATCCTTTAATTCTAGAGTTAAATTGATAAATAACGTGTACGAATTTGTTTAACGCATTTGTTTTGGTTACTCGACATCTCCGTTCTCGTGTAGCCTACATATTGCGTGTTTTTTTTTAATTTGCTTACCGGGCTAAAGGTTAGCATGTTTAAAATACGTAAGTCGTTTTGTTCATCATATTTAAGTAGATAACTCATCAGTTGTTTGCATCAGAGCGATAATTTTTGAGATAGTTATTAAAACTGTTTAAAGGTTGTCAAACGTTGTTTCTCGTTGTATATCCTTTATTTCTAGAGTTAAATTGATAAATAACGTGTACGAATTTGTTTAACGCATTTGTTTTGGTTACTCGACGTCTCCGTTCTCGTGTAGCCTACATATTGCGTTTTTTTTTTAATTTGCTTACCGGGCTAAAGGTTAGCATATTTAAAATACGTAAGTCGTTTTGTTCATCAAATTTAAGTAGATAACTCATCAGTTGTTTGCATCAGAGTGATAATTTTTGAGATAGTTATTAAAACTGTTTAAAGGTTGTCAAACGTTGTTTCTCGTTGTATATCCTTTAATTCTAGAGTTAAATTGATAAATAACGTGTACGAATTTGTTTAACGCATTTGTTTTGGTTACTCGACGTCTCCGTTCTCGTGTAGCCTACATATTGCGTTTTTTTTTTAATTTGCTTACCGGGCTAAAGGTTAGCATGTTTAAAATACGTAAGTCGTTTTGTTCATCAAATTTAAGTAGATAACTCATCAGTTGTTTGCATCAGAGCGATAATTTTTGAGATAGTTATTAAAACTGTTTAAAGGTTGTCAAACGTTGTTTCTCGTTGTATATCCTTTAATTCTAGAGTTATATTGATAAATAACGTGTACGAATTTGTTTAACGCATTTGGTTTGGTTACTCGACGTCTCCGTTCTCATGTAGCCTACATATTGCGTTTTTTTTTTAATTTGCTTACCGGGCTAAAGGTTAGCATGTTTAAAATACGTAAGTCGTTTTGTTCATCATATTTAAGTAGATAACTCATCAGTTGTTTGCATCAGAGCGATAATTTTTGAGATAGTTATTAAAACTGTTTAAAGGTTGTCAAACGTTGTTTCTCGTTGTATATCCTTTAATTCTAGAGTTAAATTGATAAATAACGTGTACGAATTTGTTTAACGCATTTGTTTTGGTTACTCGACGTCTCCGTTCTCGTGTAGCCTACATATTGCGTTTTTTTTTTAATTTGCTTACCGGGCTAAAGGTTAGCATGTTTAAAATACGTAAGTCGTTTTGTTCATCATATTTAAGTAGATAACTCATCAGTTGTTTGCATCAGAGCGATAATTTTTGAGATAGTTATTAAAACTGTTTAAAGGTTGTCAAACGTTGTTTCTCGTTGTATATCCTTTAATTCTAGAGTTAAATTGATAAATAACGTGTACGAATTTGTTTAACGCATTTGTTTTGGTTACTCGACGTCTCCGTTCTCGTGTAGCCTACATATTGCGTTTTTTTTTTAATTTGCTTACCGGGCTAAAGGTTAGCATGTTTAAAATACGTAAGTCGTTTTGCTCATCATATTTAAGTGGATAACTCATCAGTTGATTGCATCAGAGCGATAATTTTTGAGATAGTTATTAAAACTGTTTAAAGGTTGTCAAACGTTGTTTCTCGTTGTATATCCCTTAATTCTAGAGTTAAATTGATAAATAACGTGTACGAATTTGTTTAACGTATTTGTTTTGGTTACTCGACGTCTCCGTTCTCGTGTAGCCTACATATTGCGTTTTTTTTTTTAATTTGCTTACCGGGCTAAAGGTTAGCATGTTTAAAATACGTAAGTCGTTTTGTTCATCAAATTTAAGTAGATAACTCATCAGTTGTTTGCATCAGAGCGACAATTTTTGAGATAGTTATTAAAACTGTTTAAAGGTTGTCAAACGTTGTTTCTCGTTGTATATCCTTTAATTCTAGAGTTAAATTGATAAATAACGTGTACGAATTTGTTTAACGCATTTGTTTTGGTTACTCGACGTCTCCGTTCTCGTGTAGCCTACATATTGCGTTTTTTTTTTAATTTGCTTACCGGGCTAAAGGTTAGCATGTTTAAAATACGTAAGTCGTTTTGTTCAACAAATTTGAGTAGATAACTCAGCAGTTGTTTGCATCAGAGCGACAATTTTTGAGATAGTTATTAAAACTGTTTAAAGGTTGTCAAACGTTGTTTCTCGTTGTATATCCTTTAATTCTAGAGTTAAATTGATAAATAACGTGTACGAATTTGTTTAACGCATTTGTTTTGGTTACTCGACGTCTCCGTTCTCGTGTAGCCTACATATTGCGGTTTTTTTTTAATTTGCTTACCGGGCTAAAGGTTAGCATGTTTAAAATACGTAAGTCGTTTTGTTCAACAAATTTGAGTAGATAACTCATCAGTTGTTTGCATCAGAGCGACAATTTTTGAGATAGTTATTAAAATTGTTTAAAGGTTGTCAAACGTTGTTTCTCGTTGTATATCCTTTAATTCTAGAGTTAAATTGATAAATAACGTGTACGAATTTGTTTAACGCATTTGTTTTGGTTACTCGACGTCTCCGTTCCCGTGTAGCCTACATATTGCGTTTTTTTTTTTAATTTGCTTACCGGGCTAAAGGTTAGCATGTTTAAAATACGTAAGTCGTTTTGTTCAACAAATTTGAGTAGATAACTCATCAGTTGTTTGCATCAGAGCGACAATTTTTGAGATAGTTATTAAAACTGTTTAAAGGTTGTCAAACGTTGTTTCTCGTTGTATATCCTTTAATTCTAGAGTTAAATTGATAAATAACGTGTACGAATTTGTTTAACGCATTTGTTTTGGTTACTCGACGTCTCCGTTCTCGTGTAGCCTACATATTGCGTTTTTTTTTTAATTTGCTTACCGGGCTAAAGGTTAGCATGTTTAAAATACGTAAGTCGTTTTGTTTAACAAATTTGAGTAGATAACTCATCAGTTGTTTGCATCAGAGCGACAATTTTTGAGATAGTTATTAAAATTGTTTAAAGGTTATCAAACGTTGTTTCTCGTTGTATATCCTTTAATTCTAGAGTTAAATTGATAAATAACGTGTACGAATTTGTTTAACGCATTTGTTTTGGTTACTCGACGTCTCCGTTCTCGTGTAGCCTACATATTGCGTTTTTTTTTTTAATTTGCTTACCGGGCTAAAGGTTAGCATGTTTAAAATACGTAAGTCGTTTTGTTCAACAAATTTGAGTAGATAACTCAGCAGTTGTTTGCATCAGAGCGACAATTTTTGAGATAGTTATTAAAATTGTTTAAAGATTGTCAAACGTTGTTTCTCGTTGTATATCCTTTAATTCTAGAGTTAAATTGATAAATAACGTGTACGAATTTGTTTAACGCATTTGTTTTGGTTACTCGACGTCTCCGTTCTCGTGTAGCCTACATATTGCGTTTTTTTTTTAATTTGCTTACCGGGCTAAAGGTTAGCATGTTTAAAATACGTAAGTCGTTTTGTTCAACAAATTTGAGTAGATAACTCATCAGTTGTTTGCATCAGAGCGATAATTTTTGAGATAGTTATTAAAACTGTTTAAAGGTTGTCAAACGTTGTTTCTCGTTGTATATCCTTTAATTCTAGAGTTAAATTGATAAATAACGTGTACGAATTTGTTTAACGCATTTGTTTTGGTTACTCGACGTCTCCGTTCTCGTGTAGCCTACATATTGCGTTTTTTTTTTAATTTGCTAACCGGGCTAAAGGTTAGCATGCTTAAAATACGTAAGTCGTTTTGTTCATCAAACTTAAGTAGATAACTCATCAGTTGTTTGGATCAGAGCGATAATTTTTGAGATAGTTATTAAAACTGTTTAAAGGTTGTCAAACGTTGTTTCTCGTTGTATATCCTTTAATCCTAGAGTTAAATTGATAAATAACGTGTACGAATTTGTTTAACGCATTTGTTTTGGTTACTCGACGTCTCCGTTCTCGTGTAGCCAACATATTGCGTTTTTTTTTTAATTTGCTTACCGGGCTAAAGGTTAGCATGTTTAAAATACGTAAGTCGTTTTGTTCATCAAATTTAAGTCAGTTGTTTGCATCAGAGCGATAATTTTTGAGATAGTTATTAAAACTGTTTAAAGGTTGTCAAACGTTGTTTCTCGTTGTATATCCTTTAATTCTAGGGTTAAATTGATAAATAACGTGTACGAATTTGTTTAACGCATTTGTTTTGGTTACTCGACGTCTCCGTTCTCGTGTAGCCTACATATTGCGTTTTTTTTTTAATTTGCTTACCGGGCTAAAGGTTAGCATGTTTAAAATACGTAAGTCGTTTTGTTCAACAAATTTGAGTAGATAACTCATCAGTTGTTTGCATCAGAGCGACAATTTTTGAGATAGTTATTAAAATTGTTTAAAGGTTGTCAAACGTTGTTTCTCGTTGTGTATCCTTTAATTCTAGAGTTAAATTGATAAATAACGTGTACGAATTTGTTTAACGCATTTGTTTTGGTTACTCGACGTCTCCGTTCTCGTGTAGCCTACATATTGCGTTTTTTTTTTTAATTTGCTTACCGGGCTAAAGGTTAGCATGTTTAAAATACGTAAGTCGTTTTGTTCAACAAATTTGAGTAGATAACTCATCAGTTGTTTGCATCAGAGCGACAATTTTTGAGATAGTTATTAAAATTGTTTAAAGGTTATCAAACGTTGTTTCTCGTTGTATATCCTTTAATTCTAGAGTTAAATTGATAAATAACGTGTACGAATCTGTTTAACGCATTTGTTTTGGTTACTCGACGTCTCCGTTCTCGTGTAGCCTACATATTGCGTTTTTTTTTTTAATTTGCTTACCGGGCTAAAGGTTAGCATGTTTAAAATACGTAAGTCGTTTTGTTCAACAAATTTGAGTAGATAACTCAGCAGTTGTTTGCATCAGAGCGACAATTTTTGAGATAGTTATTAAAATTGTTTAAAGGTTGTCAAACGTTGTTTCTCGTTGTATATCCTTTAATTCTAGAGTTAAATTGATAAATAACGTGTACGAATTTGTTTAACGCATTTGTTTTGGTTACTCGACGTCTCCGTTCTCGTGTAGCCTACATATTGCGTTTTTTTTTTAATTTGCTTACCGGGCTAAAGGTTAGCATGTTTAAAATACGTAAGTCGTTTTGTTCAACAAATTTGAGTAGATAACTCATCAGTTGTTTGCATCAGAGCGATAATTTTTGAGATAGTTATTAAAACTGTTTAAAGGTTGTCAAACGTTGTTTCTCGTTGTATATCCTTTAATTCTAGAGTTAAATTGATAAATAACGTGTACGAATTTGTTTAACGCATTTGTTTTGGTTACTCGACGTCTCCGTTCTCGTGTAGCCTACATATTGCGTTTTTTTTTAAATTTGCTAACCGGGCTAAAGGTTAGCATGCTTAAAATACGTAAGTCGTTTTGTTCATCAAATTTAAGTAGATAACTCATCAGTTGTTTGCATCAGAGCGATAATTTTTGAGATAGTTATTAAAACTGTTTAAAGGTTGTCAAACGTTGTTTCTCGTTGTATATCCTTTAATCCTAGAGTTAAATTGATAAATAACGTGTACGAATTTGTTTAACGCATTTGTTTTGGTTACTCGACGTCTCCGTTCTCGTGTAGCCAACATATTGCGTTTTTTTTTTAATTTGCTTACCGGGCTAAAGGTTAGCATGTTTAAAATACGTAAGTCGTTTTGTTCATCAAATTTAAGTCAGTTGTTTGCATCAGAGCGATAATTTTTGAGATAGTTATTAAAACTGTTTAAAGGTTGTCAAACGTTGTTTCTCGTTGTATATCCTTTAATTCTAGAGTTAAATTGATAAATAACGTGTACGAATTTGTTTAACGCATTTGTTTTGGTTACTCGACGTCTCCGTTCTCGTGTAGCCTACATATTGCGTTTTTTTTTTAATTTGCTTACCGGGCTAAAGGTTAGCATGTTTAAAATACGTAACTCGTTTTGTTCAACAAATTTGAGTAGATAACTCAGCAGTTGTTTGCATCAGAGCGACAATTTTTGAGATAGTTATTAAAACTGTTTAAAGGTTGTCAAACGTTGTTTCTCGTTGTATATCCTTTAATTCTAGAGTTAAATTGATAAATAACGTGTACGAATTTGTTTAACGCATTTGTTTTGGTTACTCGACGTCTCCGTTCTCGTGTAGCCTACATATTGCGTTTTTTTTTTTTATTTGCTTACCGTGCTAAAGGTTAGCATGTTTAAAATACGTAAGTCGTTTTGTTCATCATATTTAAGTAGATAACTCATCAGTTGTTTGCATCAGAGCGATAATTTTTGAGATAGTTATTAAAACTGTTTAAAGGTTGTCAAACGTTGTTTCTCGTTGTATATCCTTTAATTCTAGAGTTAAATTGATAAATAACGTGTACGAATTTGTTTAACGCATTTGTTTTGGTTACTCGACGTCTCCGTTCTCGTGTAACCTACATATTGCGTTTTTTTTTTAATTTGCTTACCGGGCTAAAGGTTAGCATGTTTAAAATACGTAAGTCGTTTTGTTCATCAAATTTAAGTAGATAACTCATCAGTTGTTTCCATCAGAGCGATAATTTTTGAGATAGTTATTAAAACTGTTTAAAGGTTGTCAAACGTTGTTTCTCGTTGTATATCCTTTAATTCTAGAGTTAAGTTGATAAATAACGTGTACGAATTTGTTTAACGCATTTGTTTTGGTTACTCGACGTCTCCGTTCTCGTGTAGCCTACATATTGCGTTTTTTTTTTAAATTTGCTTACCGGGCTAAAGGTTAGCATGTTTAAAATACGTAAGTCGTTTTGTTCATCAAATTTAAGTAGATAACTCATCAGTTGTTTGCATCAGAGCGATAATTTTTGAGATAGTCATTAAAACTGTTTAAAGGTTGTCAAACGTTGTTTCTCGTTGTATATCCTTTAATTCTAGAGTTCAATTGATAAATAACGTGTACGAATTTGTTTAACGCATTTGTTTTGGTTACTCGACGTCTCCGTTCTCGTGTAGCCTACATATTGCGTTTTTTTTAAATTTGCTTACCGGGCTAAAGGTTAGCATGTTTAAAATACGTAAGTCGTTTTGTTCATCATATTTAAGTAGATAACTCATCAGTTGTTTGCATCAGAGCGATAATTTTTGAGATAGTTATTAAAACTGTTTAAAGGTTGCCAAACGTTGTTTCTCGTTGTATATCCTTTAATTCTAGAGTTAAATTGATAAATAACGTGTACGAATTTGTTTAACGCATTTCTTTTGGTTACTCGACGTCTCCGTTCTCGTGTAGCCTACATATTGCGTTTTTTTTTTTAATTTGCTTACCGGGCTAAAGGTTAGCATGTTTAAAATACGTAAGTCGTTTTGTTCAACAAATTTGAGTAGATAACTCAGCAGTTGTTTGCATCAGAGCGACAATTTTTGAGATAGTTATTAAAATTGTTTAAAGATTGTCAAACGTTGTTTCTCGTTGTATATCCTTTAATTCTAGAGTTAAATTGATAAATAACGTGTACGAATTTGTTTAACGCATTTGTTTTGGTTACTCGACGTCTCCGTTCTCGTGTAGCCTACATATTGCGTTTTTTTTTTAATTTGCTTACCGGGCTAAAGGTTAGCATGTTTAAATACGTAAGACGTTTTGTTCATCAAATTTAAGTCAGTTGTTTGCATCAGAGCGATAATTTTTGAGATAGTTATTAAAACTGTTTAAAGGTTGTCAAACGTTGTTTCTCGTTGTATATCCTTTAATCCTAGAGTTAAATTGATAAATAACGTGTACGAATTTGTTTAACGCATTTGTTTTGGTTACTCGACGTCTCCGTTCTCGTGTAGCCAACATATTGCGTTTTTTTTTTAATTTGCTTACCGGGCTAAAGGTTAGCATGTTTAAAATACGCAAGTCGTTTTGTTCATCAAATTTAAGTCAGTTGTTTGCATCAGAGCGATAATTTTTGAGATAGTTATTAAAACTGTTTAAAGGTTGTCAAACGTTGTTTCTCGTTGTATATCCTTTAATTCTAGAGTTAAATTGATAAATAACGTGTACGAATTTGTTTAACGCATTTGTTTTGGTTACTCGACGTCTCCGTTCTCGTGTAGCCTACATATTGCGTTTTTTTTTTAATTTGCTTACCGGGCTAAAGGTTAGCATGTTTAAAATACGTAAGTCGTTTTGTTCAACAAATTTGAGTAGATAACTCAGCAGTTGTTTGCATCAGAGCGACAATTTTTGAGATAGTTATTAAAACTGTTTAAAGGTTGTCAAACGTAGTTTCTCGTTGTATATCCTTTAACTCTAGAGTTAAATTGATAAATAACGTGTACGAATTTGTTTAACGCATTTGTTTTGGTTACTCGACGTCTCCGTTCTCGTGTAGCCTACATATTGCGTTTTTTTTTTTTATTTGCTTACCGTGCTAAAGGTTAGCATGTTTAAAATACGTAAGTCGTTTTGTTCATCATATTTAAGTAGATAACTCATCAGTTGTTTGCATCAGAGCGATAATTTTTGAGATAGTTATTAAAACTGTTTAAAGGTTGTCAAACGTTGTTTCTCGTTGTATATCCTTTAATTCTAGAGTTAAATTGATAAATAACGTGTACGAATTTGTTTAACGCATTTGTTTTGGTTACTCGACGTCTCCGTTCTCGTGTAACCTACATATTGCGTTTTTTTTTTAATTTGCTTAGCGGGCTAAAGGTTAGCATGTTTAAAATACGTAAGTCGTTTTGTTCATCAAATTTAAGTAGATAACTCATCAGTTGTTTCCATCAGAGCGATAATTTTTGAGATAGTTATTAAAACTGTTTAAAGGTTGTCAAACGTTGTTTCTCGTTGTATATCCTTTAATTCTAGAGTTAAGTTGATAAATAACGTGTACGAATTTGTTTAACGCATTTGTTTTGGTTACTCGACGTCTCCGTTCTCGTGTAGCCTACATATTGCGTTTTTTTTTTAAATTTGCTTACCGGGCTAAAGGTTAGCATGTTTAAAATACGTAAGTCGTTTTGTTCATCAAATTTAAGTAGATAACTCATCAGTTGTTTGCATCAGAGCGATAATTTTTGAGATAGTCATTAAAACTGTTTAAAGGTTGTCAAACGTTGTTTCTCGTTGTATATCCTTTAATTCTAGAGTTCAATTGATAAATAACGTGTACGAATTTGTTTAACGCATTTGTTTTGGTTACTCGACGTCTCCGTTCTCGTGTAGCCTACATATTGCGTTTTTTTTAAATTTGCTTACCGGGCTAAAGGTTAGCATGTTTAAAATACGTAAGTCGTTTTGTTCATCATATTTAAGTAGATAACTCATCAGTTGTTTGCATCAGAGCGATAATTTTTGAGATAGTTATTAAAACTGTTTAAAGGTTGCCAAACGTTGTTTCTCGTTGTATATCCTTTAATTCTAGAGTTAAATTGATAAATAACGTGTACGAATTTGTTTAACGCATTTCTTTTGGTTACTCGACGTCTCCGTTCTCGTGTAGCCTACATATTGCGTTTTTTTTTTTAATTTGCTTACCGGGCTAAAGGTTAGCATGTTTAAAATACGTAAGTCGTTTTGTTCAACAAATTTGAGTAGATAACTCAGCAGTTGTTTGCATCAGAGCGACAATTTTTGAGATAGTTATTAAAATTGTTTAAAGATTGTCAAACGTTGTTTCTCGTTGTATATCCTTTAATTCTAGAGTTAAATTGATAAATAATGTGTACGAATTTGTTTAACGCATTTGTTTTGGTTACTCGACGTCTCCGTTCTCGTGTAGCCTACATATTGCGTTTTTTTTTTAATTTGCTTACCGGGCTAAAGGTTAGCATGTTTAAAATACGTAAGTCGTTTTGTTCAACAAATTTGAGTAGATAACTCATCAGTTGTTTGCATCAGAGCGACAATTTTTGAGATAGTTATTAAAATTGTTTAAAGGTTGTCAAACGTGGTTTCTCGTTGTGTATCCTTTAATTCTAGAGTTAAATTGATAAATAACGTGTACGAATTTGTTTAACGCATTTGTTTTGGTTACTCGACGTCTCCGTTCTCGTGTAGCCAACATATTGCGTTTTTTTTTTAATTTGCTTACCGGGCTAAAGGTTAGCATGTTTAAAATACGTAAGTCGTTTTGTTCATCAAATTTAAGTCAGTTGTTTGCATCAGAGCGATAATTTTTGAGATAGTTATTAAAACTGTTTAAAGGTTGTCAAACGTTGTTTCTCGTTGTATATCCTTTAATTCTAGAGTTAAATTGATAAATAACGTGTACGAATTTGTTTAACGCATTTGTTTTGGTTACTCGACGTCTCCGTTCTCGTGTAGCCTACATATTGCGTTTTTTTTTAATTTGCTTACCGGGCTAAAGGTTAGCATGTTTAAAATACGTAAGTCGTTTTGTTCAACAAATTTGAGTAGATAACTCAGCAGTTGTTTGCATCAGAGCGACAATTTTTGAGATAGTTATTAAAACTGTTTAAAGGTTGTCAAACGTTGTTTCTCGTTGTATATCCTTTAATTCTAGAGTTAAATTGATAAATAACGTGTACGAATTTGTTTAACGCATTTGTTTTGGTCACTCGACGTCTCCGTTCTCGTGTAGCCTACATATTGCGTTTTTTTTTTTAATTTGCTTACCGTGCTAAAGGTTAGCATGTTTAAAATACGTAAGTCGTTTTGTTCATCATATTTAAGTAGATAACTCATCAGTTGTTTGCATCAGAGCGATAATTTTTGAGATAGTTATTAAAACTGTTTAAAGGTTGTCAAACGTTGTTTCTCGTTGTATATCCTTTAATTCTAGAGTTAAATTGATAAATAACGTGTACGAATTTGTTTAACGCATTTGTTTTGGTTACTCGACGTCTCCGTTCTCGTGTAACCTACATATTGCGTTTTTTTTTTAATTTGCTTACCGGGCTAAAGGTTAGCATGTTTAAAATACGTAAGTCGTTTTGTTCATCAAATTTAAGTAGATAACTCATCAGTTGTTTCCATCAGAGCGATAATTTTTGAGATAGTTATTAAAACTGTTTAAAGGTTGTCAAACGTTGTTTCTCGTTGTATATCCTTTAATTCTAGAGTTAAGTTGATAAATAACGTGTACGAATTTGTTTAACGCATTTGTTTTGGTTACTCGACGTCTCCGTTCTCGTGTAGCCTACATATTGCGTTTTTTTTTTTAATTTGCTTACCGGGCTAAAGGTTAGCATGTTTAAAATACGTAAGTCGTTTTGTTCATCAAATTTAAGTAGATAACTCATCAGTTGTTTGCATCAGAGCGATAATTTTTGAGATAGTCATTAAAACTGTTTAAAGGTTGTCAAACGTTGTTTCTCGTTGTATATCCTTTAATTCTAGAGTTCAATTGATAAATAACGTGTACGAATTTGTTTAACGCATTTGTTTTGGTTACTCGACGTCTCCGTTCTCGTGTAGCCTACATATTGCGTTTTTTTTAAATTAGCTTACCGGGCTAAAGGTTAGCATGTTTAAAATACGTAAGTCGTTTTGTTCATCATATTTAAGTAGATAACTCATCAGTTGTTTGCATCAGAGCGATAATTTTTGAGATAGTTATTAAAACTGTTTAAAGGTTGCCAAACGTTGTTTCTCGTTGTATATCCTTTAATTCTAGAGTTAAATTGATAAATAACGTGTACGAATTTGTTTAACGCATTTCTTTTGGTTACTCGACGTCTCCGTTCTCGTGTAGCCTACATATTGCGTTTTTTTTTTTTTAATTTGCTTACCGGGCTAAAGGTTAGCATGTTTAAAATACGTAAGTCGTTTTGTTCATCAAATTTAAGTAGATAACTCATCAGTTGTTTGCATCAGAGCGATAATTTTTGAGATAGTTATTAAAACTGTTTAAAGGTTGTCAAACGTTGTTTCTCGTTGTATATCCTTTAATTCTAGAGTTAAATTGATAAATAACGTGTACGAATTTGTTTAACGCATTTGGTTTGGTTACTCGACGTCTCCGTTCTCGTGTAGCCTACATATTGCGTTTTTTTTTTAATTTGCTTACCGGGCTAAAGGTTAGCATGTTTAAAATACGTAAGTCGTTTTGTTCATCAAATTTAAGTAGATAACTCATCAGTTGTTTGCATCAGAGCGATAATTTTTGAGATAGTTATTAAAACTGTTTAAAGGTTGTCAAACGTTGTTTCTCGTTGTATATCCTTTAATCCTAGAGTTAAATTGATAAATAACGTGTACGAATTTGTTTAACGCATTTGGTTTGGTTACTCGACGTCTCCGTTCTCGTGTAGCCTACATATTGCGTTTTTTTTTTAATTTGCTTACCGGGCTAAAGGTTAGCATGTTTAAAATACGTAAGTCGTTTTGTTCATCAAATTTAAGTAGATAACTCATCAGTTGTTTGCATCAGAGCGATAATTTTTGAGATAGTTATTAAAACTGTTTAAAGGTTGTCAAAGGTTGTTTCTCGTTGTATATCCTTTAATTCTAGAGTTAAATTGATAAATAACGTGTACGAATTTGTTTAACGCATTTTTTTTGGTTACTCGACGTCTCCGTTCTCGTGTAGCCTACATATTGCGTTTTTTTTTTAATTTGCTTACCGGGCTAAAGGTTAGCATGTTTAAAATACGTAAGTCGTTTTGTTCATCAAATTTAAGTAGATAACTCATCAGTTGTTTGCATCAGAGTGATAATTTTTGAGATAGTTATTAAAACTGTTTAAAGGTTGTCAAACGTTGTTTCTCGTTGTATATCCTTTAATTCTAGAGTTATATTGATAAATAACGTGCACGAATTTGTTTAACGCATTTGTTTTGGTTACTCGACGTCTCCGTTCTCGTGTTGCCTACATATTGCGTTTTTTTTTTTTAATTTGCTTACCGGGCCAAAGGTTAGCATGTTTAAAATACGTAAGTAGTTTTGTTCAACAAATTTAAGTCGATAACTCATCAGTTGTTTGCATCAGAGCGATAATTTTTGAGATAGTTATTAAAACTGTTTAAAGGTTGTCAAACGTTGTTTCTCGTTGTATATCCTTTAATTCTAGAGTTAAATTGATAAATAACGTGTACGAATTTGTTTAACGCATTTGTTTTGGTTACTCGACGTCTCCGTTCTCGTGTAGCCTACATATTGCGTTTTTTTTTTTATTTGCTTACCGGGCTAAAGGTTAGCATGTTTAAAATACGTAAGTCGTTTTGTTCAACAAATTTAAGTAGGTAACTCATCAGTTGTTTGCATCAGAGCGATAATTTTTGAGATAGTTATTAAAACTGTTTAAAGGTTGTCAAACGTTGTTTCTCGTTGTATATCCTTTAATTCTAGAGTTAAATTGATAAATAACGTGTACGAATTTGTTTAACGCATTTGTTTTGGTTACTCGACGTCTCCGTTCTCGTGTAGCCTACATATTGCGTTTTTTTTTTAATTTGCTTACCGGGCTAAAGGTTAGCATGTTTAAAATACGTAAGTCGTTTTTTTCATCAAATTTAAGTAGATAACTCATCAGTTGTTTGCATCAGAGCGATAATTTTTGAGATAGTTATTAAAACTGTTTAAAGGTTGTCAAACGTTGTTTCTCCTTGTATATCCTTTAATTCTAGAGTTCAATTGATAAATAACGTGTACGAATTTGTTTAACGCATTTGTTTTGGTTACTCGACGTCTCCGTTCTGGTGTAGCCTACATATTGCGTTTTTTTTTAAATTTGCTTACCGGGCTAAAGGTTAGCATGTTTAAAATACGTAAGTCGTTTTGTTCATCATATTTAAGTAGATAACTCATCAGTTGTTTGCATCAGAGCGATAATTTTTGAGATAGTTATTAAAACTGTTTAAAGGTTGTCAAACGTTGTTTCTCGTTGTATATCCTTTAATTCTAGAGTTAAATTGATAAATAACGTGTACGAATTTGTTTAACGCATTTGTTTTGGTTACTCGACGTCTCCGTTCTCGTGTAGCCTACATATTGCGTTTTTTTTTTAATTTGCTTACCGGGCTAAAAGTTAGCATGTTTAAAATACGTAAGTCGTTTTGTTCATCAAATTTAAGTAGATAACTCATCAGTTGTTTGCATCAGAGCGATAATTTTTGAGATAGTTATTAAAACTGTTTAAAGGTTGTCAAACGTTGTTTCTCGTTGTATATCCTTTAATTCTAGAGTTAAATTGATAAATAACGTGTACGAATTTGTTTAACGCATTTGGTTCGGTTACTCGACGTCTCCGTTCTCGTGTAGCCTACATATTGCGTTTTTTTTTTAATTTGCTTACCGGGCTAAAGGTTAGCATGTTTAAAATACGTAAGTCGTTTTGTTCATCAAATTTAAGTAGATAACTCATCAGTTGTTTGCATCAGAGCGATAATTTTTGAGATAGTTATTAAAACTGTTTAAAAGTTGCCAAACGTTGCTTCTCGTTGTATATCCTTTAATCCTAGAGTTAAATTGATAAATAACGTGTACGAATTTGTTTAACGCATTTGGTTTGGTTACTCGACGTCTCCGTTCTCGTGTAGCCTACATATTGCGTTTTTTTTTTTAATTTGCTTACCGGGCTAAAGGTTAGCATGTTTAAAATACGTAAGTCGTTTTGTTCATCAAATTTAAGTAGATAACTCATCAGTTGTTTGCATCAGAGCGATAATTTTTGAGATAGTTATTAAAACTGTTTAAAGGTTGTCAAACGTTGTTTCTCGTTGTATATCCTTTAATTCTAGAGTTAAATTGATAAATAACGTGTACGAATTTGTTTAACGCATTTGTTTTGGTTACTCGACGTCTCCGTTCTCGTGTAGCCTACATATTGCGTTTTTTTTTAATTTGCTTACCGGGCTAAAGGTTAGCATGTTTAAAATACGTAAGTCGTTTTGTTCATCAAATTTAAGTAGATAACTCATCAGTTGTTTGCATCAGAGCGATAATTTTTGAGATAGTTATTAAAACTGTTTAAAGGTTGTCAAACGTTGTTTCTCGTTGTATATCCTTTAATTCTAGAGTTAAATTGATAAATAACGTGTACGAATTTGTTTAACGCATTTGTTTTGGTTACTCGACGTCTCCGTTCTCGTGTAGCCTACATATTGCGTTTTTTTTTTAATTTGCTTACCGGGCTAAAGGTTAGCATGTTTAAAATACGTAAGTCGTTTTGTTCAACAAATTTGAGTAGATAACTCATCAGTTGTTTGCATCAGAGCGATAATTTTTGAGATAGTTATTAAAACTGTTTAAAGGTTGTAAACGTTGTTTCTCGTTGTATATACTTTAATTCTAGAGTTAAATTGATAAATAACGTGTACGAATTTGTTTAACGCATTTGTTTTGGTTACTCGACGTCTCCGTTCTCGTGTAGCCTACATATTGCGTTTTTTTTTTTTTAATTTGCTTACCGGGCTAAAGGTTAGCATGTTTAAAATACGTAAGTCGTTTTGTTCATCATATTTAAGTAGATAACTCATCAGTTGTTTGCATCAGAGCGATAATTTTTGAGATAGTTATTAAAACTGTTTAAAGGTTGTCAAACGTTGTTTCTCGTTGTATATCCTTTAATTCTAGAGCTAAATTGATAAATAACGTGTACGAATTTGTTTAACGCATTTGTTTTGGTTACTCGACGTCTCCGTTCTCGTGTAGCCTACATATTGCGTTTTTTTTTTAATTTGCTTACCGGGCTAAAGGTTAGCATATTTAAAATACGTAAGTCGTTTTGTTCATCAAATTTAAGTAGATAACTCATCAGTTGTTTGCATCAGAGTGATAATTTTTGAGATAGTTATTAAAACTGTTTAAAGGTTGTCAAACGTTGTTTCTCGTTGTATATCCTTTAATTCTAGAGTTAAATTGATAAATAACGTGTACGAATTTGTTTAACGCATTTGTTTTGGTTACTCGACGTCTCCGTTCTCGTGTAGCCTACATATTGCGTTTTTTTTTTAATTTGCTTACCGGGCTAAAGGTTAGCATGTTTAAAATACGTAAGTCGTTTTGTTCATCAAATTTAAGTAGATAACTCATCAGTTGTTTGCATCAGAGCGATAATTTTTGAGATAGTTATTAAAACTGTTTAAAGGTTGTCAAACGTTGTTTCTCGTTGTATATCCTTTAATTCTAGAGTTAAATTGATAAATAACGTGTACGAATTTGTTTAACGCATTTGTTTTGGTTACTCGACGTCTCCGTTCTCGTGTAGCCTACATATTGCGTTTTTTTTTTAATTTGCTTACCGGGCTAAAGGTTAGCATGTTTAAAATACGTAAGTCGTTTTGTTCAACAAATTTAAGTAGATAACTCATCAGTTGTTTGCATCAGAGCGATAATTTTTGAGATAGTTATTAAAACTGTTTAAAGGTTGTCAAACGTTGTTTCTCGTTGTATATCCTTTAATTCTAGAGTTAAATTGATAAATAACGTGTACGAATTTGTTTAACGCATTTGTTTTGGTTACTCGACGTCTCCGTTCTCGTGTAGCCTACATATTGCGTTTTTTTTTTAATTTGCTTACCGGGCTAAAGGTTAGCATGTTTAAAATACGTAAGTCGTTTTGTTCAACAAATTTAAGTAGATAACTCATCAGTTGTTTGCATCAGAGCGATAATTTTTGAGATAGTTATTAAAACTGTTTAAAGGTTGTCAAACGTTGTTTCTCGTTGTATATCCTTTAATTCTAGAGTTAAATTGATAAATAACGTGTACGAATTTGTTTAACGCATTTGTTTTGGTTACTCGACGTCTCCTTTCTCGTGTAGCCTACATATTGCGTTTTTTTTTTTAATTTGCTTACCGGGCTAAAGGTTAGCATGTTTAAAATACGTAAGTCGTTTTGTTCATCATATATAAGTAGATAACTCATCAGTTGTTTGCATCAGAGCGATAATTTTTGAGATAGTTATTAAAACTGTTTAAAGGTTGTCAAACGTTGTTTCTCGTTGTATATCCTTTAATTCTAGAGTTAAATTGATAAATAACGTGTACGAATTTGTTTAACGCATTTGTTTTGGTTACTCGACGTCTCCGTTCTCGTGTAGCCTACATATTGCGTTTTTTTTTTAATTTGCTTACCGGGCTAAAGGTTAGCATGTCTAAAATACGTAAGTCGTTTTGTTCATCAAATTTAAGTAGATAACTCATCAGTTGTTTGCATCAGAGCGATAATTTTTGAGATAGTTATTAAAACTGTTTAAAGGTTGTCAAACGTTGTTTCTCGTTGTATATCCTTTAATTCTAGAGTTAAATTGATAAATAACGTGTACGAATTTGTTTAACGCATTTGTTTTGGTTACTCGACGTCTCTGTTCTCGTGTAGTCTACATATTGCGTTTTTTTTTAATTTGCTTACCGGGCTAAAGGTTAGCATGTTTAAAATACGTAAGTCGTTTTGTTCATCAAATTTAAGTAGATAACTCATCAGTTGTTTGCATCAGAGCGATAATTTTTGAGATAGTTATTAAAACTGTTTAAAGGTTGTCAAACGTTGTTTCTCGTTGTATATCCTTTAATTCTAGAGTTAAATTGATAAATAATGTGTACGAATTTGTTTAACGCATTTGTTTTGGTTACTCGATGTCTCCGTTCTCGTGTAGCCTACATATTGCGTTTTTTTTGTAATTTGCTTACCGGGCTAAAGGTTAGCATGCTTAAAATACCTAAGTCGTTTTGTTCAACAAATTTGAGTAGATAACTCATCAGTTGTTGGCATCAGAGCGATAATTTTTGAGATAGTTATTAAAACTGTTTAAAGGTTGTCAAACGTTGTTTCTCGTTGTATATCCTTTAATTCTAGAGTTAAATTGATAAATAACGTGTACGAATTTGTTTAACGCATTTGTTTTGGTTACTCGATGTCTCCGTTCTCGTGTAGCCTACATATTGCGTTTTTTTTTTTAATTTGCTTACCGGGCTAAAGGTTAGCATGTTTAAAATACGTAAGTCATTTTGTTCAACAAATTTGAGTAGATAACTCATCAGTTGTTTGCATCAGAGCGATAATTTTTGAGATAGTTATTAAAACTGTTTAAAGGTTGTCAAACATTGTTTCTCGTTGTATATCCTTTAATTCTAGAGTTAAATTGATAAATAACGTGTACGAATTTGTCTAACGCATTTGTTTTGGTTACTCGACGTCTCCGTTCTCGTGTAGCCTACATATTGCGTTTTTTTTTTAATTTGCTTACCGGGCTAAAGGTTAGCATGTTTAAAATACGTAAGTCGTTTTGTTCATCAAATTTAAGTAGATAACTCATCAGTTGTTTGCATCAGAGCGATAATTTTTGAGATAGTTATTAAAACTGTTTAAAGGTTGTCAAACGTTGTTTCTCGTTGTATATCCTTTAATTCTAGAATTAAATTGATAAATAACGTGTACGAATTTGTTTAACGCATTTGTTTTGGTTACTCGACGTCTCCGTTCTCGTGTAGCCTACATATTGCGTTTTTTTTTTAATTTGCTTACCGGGCTAAAGGTTAGCATGTTTAAAATACGTAAGTCGTTTTGTTCATCAAATTTAAGTAGATAACTCATCAGTTGTTTGCATCAGAGCGATAATTTTTGAGATAGTTATTAAAACTGTTTAAAGGTTGTCAAACGTTGTTTCTCGTTGTATATCCTTTAATTCTAGAGTTAAATTGATAAATAACGTGTATGAATTTGTTTAACGCATTTGTTTTGGTTACTCGACGTCTCCGTTCTCGTGTAGCCTACATATTGCGTTTTTTTTTAATTTGCTTACCGGGCTAAAGGTTAGCATGTTTAAAATACGTAAGTCGTTTTGTTCATCATATTTAAGTAGATAACTCATCAGTTGTTTGCATCAGAGCGATAATTTTTGAGATAGTTATTAAAACTGTTTAAAGGTTGTCAAACGTTGTTTCTCGTTGTATATCCTTTAATTCTAGAGTTAAATTGATAAATAACGTGTACGAATTTGTTTAACGCATTTGTTTTGGTTACTCGACGTCTCCGTTCTCGTGTAGCCTACATATTGCGTTTTTTTTTTAATTTGCTTACCGGGCTAAAGGTTAGCATGTTTAAAATACGTAAGTCGTTTTGTTCAACAAATTTGAGTAGATAACTCATCAGTTGTTTGCATCAGAGCGATAATTTTTGAGATAGTTATTAAAACTGTTTAAAGGTTGTAAACGTTGTTTCTCGTTGTATATACTTTAATTCTAGAGTTAAATTGATAAATAACGTGTACGAATTTGTTTAACGCATTTGTTTTGGTTACTCGACGTCTCCGTTCTCGTGTAGCCTACATATTGCGTTTTTTTTTTTTTAATTTGCTTACCGGGCTAAAGGTTAGCATGTTTAAAATACGTAAGTCGTTTTGTTCATCATATTTAAGTAGATAACTCATCAGTTGTTTGCATCAGAGCGATAATTTTTGAGATAGTTATTAAAACTGTTTAAAGGTTGTCAAACGTTGTTTCTCGTTGTATATCCTTTAATTCTAGAGTTAAATTGATAAATAACGTGTACGAATTTGTTTAACGCATTTGTTTTGGTTACTCGACGTCTCCGTTCTCTTGTAGCCTACATATTGCGTTTTTTTTTTAATTTGCTAACCGGGCTAAAGGTTAGCATGCTTAAAATACGTAAGTCGTTTTGTTCATCAAATTTAAGTAGATAACTCATCAGTTGTTTGCATCAGAGCGATAATTTTTGAGATAGTTATTAAAACTGTTTAAAGGTTGTCAAACGTTGTTTCTCGTTGTATATCCTTTAATCCTGGAGTTAAATTGATAAATAACGTGTACGAATTTGTTTAACGCATTTGTTTTGGTTACTCGACGTCTCCGTTCTCGTGTAGCCAACATATTGCGTTTTTTTTGTAATTTGCTTACCGGGCTAAAGGTTACCATGTTTAAAATACGTAAGTCGTTTTGTTCATCAAATTTAAGTCAGTTGTTTGCATCAGAGCGATAATTTTTGAGATAGTTATTAAAACTGTTTAAAGGTTGTCAAACGTTGTTTCTCGTTGTATATCCTTTAATTCTAGAGTTAAATTGATAAATAACGTGTACGAATTTGTTTAACGCATTTGTTTTGGTTACTCGACGTCTCCGTTCTCGTGTAGCCTACATATTGCGTTTTTTTTTTAATTTGCTAACCGGGCTAAAGGTTAGCATGCTTAAAATACGTAAGTCGTTTTGTTCATCAAATTTAAGTAGATAACTCATCAGTTGTTTGCATCAGAGCGATAATTTTTGAGATAGTTATTAAAACTGTTTAAAGGTTGTCAAACGTTGTTTCTCGTTGTATATCCTTTAATCCTGGAGTTAAATTGATAAATAACGTGTACGAATTTGTTTAACGCATTTGTTTTGGTTACTCGACGTCTCCGTTCTCGTGTAGCCAACATATTGCGTTTTTTTTGTAATTTGCTTACCGGGCTAAAGGTTACCATGTTTAAAATACGTAAGTCGTTTTGTTCATCAAATTTAAGTCAGTTGTTTGCATCAGAGCGATAATTTTTGAGATAGTTATTAAAACTGTTTAAAGGTTGTCAAACGTTGTTTCTCGTTGTATATCCTTTAATTCTAGAGTTAAATTGATAAATAACGTGTACGAATTTGTTTAACGCATTTGTTTTGGTTACTCGACGTCTCCGTTCTCGTGTAGCCTACATATTGCGTTTTTTTTTTAATTTGCTTACCGGGCTAAAGGTTAGCATGTTTAAAATACGTAAGTCGTTTTGTTCAACAAATTTGAGTAGATAACTCAGCAGTTGTTTGCATCAGAGCGACAATTTTTGAGATAGTTATTAAAACTGTTTAAAGGTTGTCAAACGTTGTTTCTCGTTGTATATCCTTTAATTCTAGAGTTAAATTGATAAATAACGTGTACGAATTTGTTTAACGTATTTGTTTTGGTTACTCGACGTCTCCGTTCTCGTGTAACCTACATATTGCGTTTTTTTTTTAATTTGCTTACCGGGCTAAAGGTTAGCATGTTTAAAATACGTAAGTCGTTTTGTTCAACAAATTTGAGTAGATAACTCAGCAGTTGTTTGCATCAGAGCGATAATTTTTGAGATAGTTATTAAAACTGTTTAAAGGTTGTCAAACGTTGTTTCTCGTTGTATATCCTTTAATTCTAGAGTTAAATTGATAAATAACGTGTACGAATTTGTTTAACGCATTTGTTTTGGTTACTCGACGTCTCCGTTCTCGTGTAGCCTACATATTGCGTTTTTTTTTTAATTTGCTTACCGGGCTAAAGGTTAGCATGTTTAAAATACGTAAGTCGTTTTGTTCAACAAATTTGAGTAGATAACTCAGCAGTTGTTTGCATCAGAGCGACAATTTTTGAGATAGTTATTAAAACTGTTTAAAGGTTGTCAAACGTTGTTTCTCGTTGTATATCCTTTAATTCTAGAGTTAAATTGATAAATAACGTGTACGAATTTGTTTAACGCATTTGTTTTGGTTACTCGACGTCTCCGTTCTCGTGTAGCCTACATATTGCGTTTTTTTTTTTAATTTGCTTACCGGGCTAAAGGTTAGCATGTTTAAAATACGTAAGTCGTTTTGTTCAACAAATTTGAGTAGATAACTCAGCAGTTGTTTGCATCAGAGCGATAATTTTTGAGATAGTTATTAAAACTGTTTAAAGGTTGTCAAACGTTGTTTCTCGTTGTATATCCTTTAATTCTAGAGTTAAATTGATAAATAACGTGTACGAATTTGTTTAACGTATTTGTTTTGGTTACTCGACGTCTCCGTTCTCGTGTAACCTACATATTGCGTTTTTTTTTTAATTTGCTTACCGTGCTAAAGGTTAGCATGTTTAAAATACGTAAGTCGTTTTGTTCATCATATTTAAGTAGATAACTCATCAGTTGTTTCCATCAGAGCGATAATTTTTGAGATAGTTATTAAAACTGTTTAAAGGTTGTCAAACGTTGTTTCTCGTTGTATATCCTTTAATTCTAGAGTTAAGTTGATAAATAACGTGTACGAATTTGTTTAACGCATTTGTTTTGGTTACTCGACGTCTCCGTTCTCGTGTAGCCTACATATTGCGTTTTTTTTTTAATTTGCTTACCGGGCTAAAGGTTAGCATGTTTAAAATACGTAAGTCGTTTTGTTCATCAAATTTAAGTAGATAACTCATCAGTTGTTTGCATCAGAGCGATAATTTTTGAGATAGTCATTAAAACTGTTTAAAGGTTGTCAAACGTTGTTTCTCGTTGTATATCCCTTAATTCTAGAGTTCAATTGATAAATAACGTGTACGAATTTGTTTAACGCATTTGTTTTGGTTACTCGACGTCTCCGTTCTCGTGTAGCCTACATATTGCGTTTTTTTTAAATTTGCTTACCGGGCTAAAGGTTAGCATGTTTAAAATACGTAAGTCGTTTTGTTCATCATATTTAAGTAGATAACTCATCAGTTGTTTGCATCACTGCGATAATTTTTGAGATAGTTATTAAAACTGTTTAAAGGTTGCCAAACGTTGTTTCTCGTTGTATATCCTTTAATTCTAGAGTTAAATTGATAAATAACGTGTACGAATTTGTTTAACGCATTTCTTTTGGTTACTCGACGTCTCCGTTCTCGTGTAGCCTACATATTGCGTTTTTTTTTTAATTTGCTTACCGGGCTAAAGGTTAGCATGTTTAAAATACGTAAGTCGTTTTGTTCATCAAATTTAAGTAGATAACTCATCAGTTGTTTGCATCAGAGCGATAATTTTTGAGATAGTTATTAAAACTGTTTAAAGGTTGCCAAACGTTGTTTCTCGTTGTATATCCTTTAATTCTAGAGTTAAATTGATAAATAACGTGTACGAATTTGTTTAACGCATTTGGTTTGGTTACTCGACGTCTCCGTTCTCGTGTAGCCTACATATTGCGTTTTTTTTTTAATTTGCTTACCGGGCTAAAGGTTAGCATGTTTAAAATACGTAAGTCGTTTTGTTCATCAAATTTAAGTAGATAACTCATCAGTTGTTTGCATCAGAGCGATAATTTTTGAGATAGTTATTAAAACTGTTTAAAGGTTGTCAAACGTTGTTTCTCGTTGTATATCCTTTAATCCTAGAGTTAAATTGATAAATAACGTGTACGAATTTGTTTAACGCATTTGGTTTGGTTACTCGACGTCTCCGTTCTCGTGTAGCCTACATATTGCGTTTTTTTTTTTAATTTGCTTACCGGGCTAAAGGTTAGCATGTTTAAAATACGTAAGTCGTTTTGTTCATCAAATTTAAGTAGATAACTCATCAGTTGTTTGCATCAGAGCGATAATTTTTGAGATAGTTATTAAAACTGTTTAAAGGTTGTCAAACGTTGTTTCTCGTTGTATATCCTTTAATTCTAGAGTTAAATTGATAAATAACGTGTACGAATTTGTTTAACGCATTTGTTTTGGTTACTCGACGTCTCCGTTCTCGTGTAGCCTACATATTGCGTTTTTTTTAATTTGCTTACCGGGCTAAATGTTAGCATGTTTAAAATACGTAAGTCATTTTGTTCATCATATTTAAGTAGATAACTCATCAGTTGTTTGCATCAGAGCGATAATTTTTGAGATAGTTATTAAAACTGTTTAAAGGTTGTCAAACGTTGTTTCTCGTTGTATATCCTTTAATTCTAGAGTTAAATTGATAAATAACGTGTACGAATTTGTTTAACGCATTTGTTTTGGTTACTCGACGTCTCCGTTATCGTGTAGCCTACATATTGCGTTTTTTTTTAATTTGCTTACCGGGCTAAAGGTTAGCATGTTTAAAATACGTAAGTCGTTTTGTTCAACAAATTTGAGTAGATAACTCATCAGTTGTTTGCATCAGAGCGATAATTTTTGAGATAGTTATTAAAACTGTTTAAAGGTTGTAAACGTTGTTTCTCGTTGTATGTCCTTTAATTCTAGAGTTAAATTGATAAATAACTTGTACGAATTTGTTTAACGCATTTGTTTTGGTTACTCGACGTCTCCGTTCTCGTGTAGCCTACATATTGCGTTTTTTTTTTAATTTGCTTACCGGGCTAAAGGTTAGCATGTTTAAAATACGTAAGTCGTTTTGTTCATCATATTTAAGTAGATAACTCATCAGTTGTTTGCGTCAGAGCGATAATTTTTGAGATAGTTATTAAAATTGTTTAAAGGTTGTCAAACGTTGTTTCTCGTTGTATATCCTTTAATTCTAGAGTTAAATTGATAAATAACGTGTACGAATTTGTTTAACGTATTTGTTTTGGTTACTCGACGTCTCCGTTCTCGTGTAGCCTACATATTGCGTTTTTTTTTTAATTTGCTTACCGGGCTAAAGGTTAGCATGTTTAAAATACGTAAGTCGTTTTGTTCATCAAATTTAAGTAGATATCTCATCAGTTGTTTGCATCAGAGTGATAATTTTTGAGATAGTTATTAAAACTGTTTAAAGGTTGTCAAACGTTGTTTCTCGTTGTATATCCTTTAATTCTAGAGTTAAATTGATAAATAACGTGTACGAATTTGTTTAACGCATTTGTTTTGGTTACTCGACGTCTCCGTTCTCGTGTAGCCTACATATTGCGTTTTTTTTTTAATTTGTTTACCGGGCTAAATGTTAGCATGTTTAAAATACGTAAGTCATTTTGTTCATCATATTTAAGTAGATAACTCATCAGTTGTTTGCATCAGAGCGATAATTTTTGAGATAGTTATTAAAACTGTTTAAAGGTTGTCAAACGTTGTTTCTCGTTGTATATCCTTTAATTCTAGAGTTAAATTGATAAATAACGTGTACGAATTTGTTTAACGTATTTGTTTTGGTTACTCGACGTCTCCGTTCTCGTGTAGCCTACATATTGCGTTTTTTTTTTAATTTGCTTACCGGGCTAAAGGTTAGCATGTTTAAAATACGTAAGTCGTTTTGTTCATCAAATTTAAGTAGATAACTCATCAGTTGTTTGCATCAGAGCGATAATTTTTGAGATAGTTATTAAAACTGTTTAAAGGTTGTCAAACGTTGTTTCTCGTTGTATATCCTTTAATTCTAGAGTTAAATTGATAAATAACGTGTACGAATTTGTTTAACGCATTTGTTTTGGTTACTCGACGTCTCCGTTATCGTGTAGCCTACATATTGCGTTTTTTTTTAATTTGCTTACCGGGCTAAAGGTTAGCATGTTTAAAATACGTAAGTCGTTTTGTTCAACAAATTTGAGTAGATAACTCATCAGTTGTTTGCATCAGAGCGATAATTTTTGAGATAGTTATTAAAACTGTTTAAAGGTTGTAAACGTTGTTTCTCGTTGTATGTCCTTTAATTCTAGAGTTAAATTGATAAATAACTTGTACGAATTTGTTTAACGCATTTGTTTTGGTTACTCGACGTCTCCGTTCTCGTGTAGCCTACATATTGCGTTTTTTTTTTAATTTGCTTACCGGGCTAAAGGTTAGCATGTTTAAAATACGTAAGTCGTTTTGTTCATCATATTTAAGTAGATAACTCATCAGTTGTTTGCGTCAGAGCGATAATTTTTGAGATAGTTATTAAAATTGTTTAAAGGTTGTCAAACGTTGTTTCTCGTTGTATATCCTTTAATTCTAGAGTTAAATTGATAAATAACGTGTACGAATTTGTTTAACGTATTTGTTTTGGTTACTCGACGTCTCCGTTCTCGTGTAGCCTACATATTGCGTTTTTTTTTTAATTTGCTTACCGGGCTAAAGGTTAGCATGTTTAAAATACGTAAGTCGTTTTGTTCATCAAATTTAAGTAGATAACTCATCAGTTGTTTGCATCAGAGCGATAATTTTTGAGATAGTTATTAAAACTGTTTAAAGGTTGTCAAACGTTGTTTCTCGTTGTATATCCTTTAATTCTAGAGTTAAATTGATAAATAACGTGTACGAATTTGTTTAACGCATTTGTTTTGGTTACTCGACGTCTCCGTTCTCGTGTAGCCTACATATTGCGTTTTTTTTTAATTTGCTTACCGGGCTAAATGTTAGCATGTTTAAAATACGTAAGTCATTTTGTTCATCATATTTAAGTAGATAACTCATCAGTTGTTTGCATCAGAGCGATAATTTTTGAGATAGTTATTAAAACTGTTTAAAGGTTGTCAAACGTTGTTTCTCGTTGTATATCCTTTAATTCTAGAGTTAAATTGATAAATAACGTGTACGAATTTGTTTAACGCATTTGTTTTGGTTACTCGACGTCTCCGTTATCGTGTAGCCTACATATTGCGTTTTTTTTTAATTTGCTTACCGGGCTAAAGGTTAGCATGTTTAAAATACGTAAGTCGTTTTGTTCAACAAATTTGAGTAGATAACTCATCAGTTGTTTGCATCAGAGCGATAATTTTTGAGATAGTTATTAAAACTGTTTAAAGGTTGTAAACGTTGTTTCTCGTTGTATGTCCTTTAATTCTAGAGTTAAATTGTTAAATAACTTGTACGAATTTGTTTAACGCATTTGTTTTGGTTACTCGACGTCTCCGTTCTCGTGTAGCCTACATATTGCGTTTTTTTTTTAATTTGCTTACCGGGCTAAAGGTTAGCATGTTTAAAATACGTAAGTCGTTTTGTTCATCATATTTAAGTAGATAACTCATCAGTTGTTTGCGTCAGAGCGATAATTTTTGAGATAGTTATTAAAATTGTTTAAAGGTTGTCAAACGTTGTTTCTCGTTGTATATCCTTTAATTCTAGAGTTAAATTGATAAATAACGTGTACGAATTTGTTTAACGTATTTGTTTTGGTTACTCGACGTCTCCGTTCTCGTGTAGCCTACATATTGCGTTTTTTTTTTAATTTGCTTACCGGGCTAAAGGTTAGCATGTTTAAAATACGTAAGTCGTTTTGTTCATCAAATTTAAGTAGATATCTCATCAGTTGTTTGCATCAGAGTGATAATTTTTGAGATAGTTATTAAAACTGTTTAAAGGTTGTCAAACGTTGTTTCTCGTTGTATATCCTTTAATTCTAGAGTTAAATTGATAAATAACGTGTACGAATTTGTTTAACGCATTTGTTTTGGTTACTCGACGTCTCCGTTCTCGTGTAGCCTACATATTGCGTTTTTTTTTTAATTTGTTTACCGGGCTAAATGTTAGCATGTTTAAAATACGTAAGTCATTTTGTTCATCATATTTAAGTAGATAACTCATCAGTTGTTTGCATCAGAGCGATAATTTTTGAGATAGTTATTAAAACTGTTTAAAGGTTGTCAAACGTTGTTTCTCGTTGTATATCCTTTAATTCTAGAGTTAAATTGATAAATAACGTGTACGAATTTGTTTAACGTATTTGTTTTGGTTACTCGACGTCTCCGTTCTCGTGTAGCCTACATATTGCGTTTTTTTTTTAATTTGCTTACCGGGCTAAAGGTTAGCATGTTTAAAATACGTAAGTCGTTTTGTTCATCAAATTTAAGTAGATAACTCATCAGTTGTTTGCATCAGAGCGATAATTTTTGAGATAGTTATTAAAACTGTTTAAAGGTTGTCAAACGTTGTTTCTCGTTGTATATCCTTTAATTCTAGAGTTATATTGATAAATAACGTGCACGAATTTGTTTAACGCATTTGTTTTGGTTACTCGACGTCTCCGTTCTCGTGTAGCCTACATATGGCGTTTTTTTTTTTAATTTGCTTACCGGGCTAAAGGTTAGCATGTTTAAAATACGTAAGTCGTTTTGTTCAACAAATTTAAGTAGATAACTCATCAGTTGTTTGCATCAGAGCGATAATTTTTGAGATAGTTATTAAAACTGTTTAAAGGTTGTCAAACGTTGTTTCTCGTTGTATATCCTTTAATTCTAGAGTTAAATTGATTAATAACGTGTACGAATTTGTTTAACGCATTTGTTTTGGTTACTCGACGTCTCCGTTCTCGTGTAGCCTACATATTGCGTTTTTTTTTTAATTTGCTTACCGGGCTAAAGGTTAGCATGTTTAAAATACGTAAGTCGTTTTGTTCAACAAATTTAAGTAGATAACTCATCAGTTGTTTGCATCAGAGCGATAATTTTTGAGATAGTTATTAAAACTGTTTAAAGGTTGTCAAACGTTGTTTCTCGTTGTATATCCTTTAATTCTAGAGTTAAATTGATAAATAACGTGTACGAATTTGTTTAACGCATTTGTTTTGGTTACTCGACGTCTCCGTTCTCGTGTAGCCTACATATTGCGTTTTTTTTTTTAATTTGCTTACCGGGCTAAAGGTTAGCATGTTTAAAATACGTAAGTCGTTTTGTTCATCAAACTTAAGTAGATAACTCATCAGTTGTTTGCATCAGAGCGATAATTTTTGAGATAGTTATTAAAACTGTTTAAAGGTTGTCAAACGTTGTTTCTCGTTGTATATCCTTTAATTCTAGAGTTAAATTTATAAATAACGTGTACGAATTTGTTTAACGCATTTGGTTTGGTTACTCGACGTCTCCGTTCTCGTGTAGCCTACATATTGCGTTTTTTTTTTAATTTGCTTACCGGGCTAAAGGTTAGCATGTTTAAAATACGTAAGTCGTTTTGTTCATCAAATTTAAGTAGATAACTCATCAGTTGTTTGCATCAGAGCGATAATTTTTGAGATAGTTATTAAAACTGTTTAAAGGTTGTCAAACGTTGTTTCTCGTTGTATATCCTTTAATCCTAGAGTTAAATTGATAAATAACGTGTACGAATTTGTTTAACGCATTTGGTTTGGTTACTCGACGTCTCCGTTCTCGTGTAGCCTACATATTGCGTTTTTTTTTTTTAATTTGCTTACCGGGCTAAAGGTTAGCATGTTTAAAATACGTAAGTCGTTTTGTTCATCAAATTTAAGTAGATAACTCATCAGTTGTTTGCATCAGAGCGATAATTTTTGAGATAGTTATTAAAACTGTTTAAAGGTTGTCAAACGTTGTTTCTCGTTGTATATCCTTTAATTCTAGAGTTAAATTGATAAATAACGTGTACGAATTTGTTTAACGCATTTGTTTTGGTTACTCGACGTCTCCGTTCTCGTGTAGCCTACATATTGCGTTTTTTTTTTAATTTGCTTACCGGGCTAAAGGTTAGCATGTTTAAAATACGTAAGTCGTTTTGTTCATCATATTTAAGTAGATAACTCATCAGTTGTTTGCATCAGAGCGATAATTTTTGAGATAGTTATTAAAACTGTTTAAAGGTTGTCAAACGTTGTTTCTCGTTGTATATCCTTTAATTCTAGAGTTAAATTGATAAATAACGTGTACGAATTTGTTTAACGCATTTGTTTTGGTTACTCGACGTCTCCGTTCTCGTGTAGCCTACATATTGCGTTTTTTTTTTTAATTTGCTTACCGGGCTAAAGGTTAGCATGTTTAAAATACGTAAGTCGTTTTGTTCAACAAATTTGAGTAGATAACTCATCAGTTGTTTGCATCAGAGCGATAATTTTTGAGATAGTTATTAACACTGTTTAAAGGTTGTAAACGTTGTTTCTCGTTGTATATACTTTAATTCTAGAGTTAAATTGATAAATAACGTGTACGAATTTGTTTAACGCATTTGTTTTGGTTACTCGACGTCTCCGTTCTCGTGTAGCCTACATATTGCGTTTTTTTTTTTAATTTGCTTACCGGGCTAAAGGTTAGCATGTTTAAAATACGTAAGTCGTTTTGTTCATCATATTTAAGTAGATAACTCATCAGTTGTTTGCATCAGAGCGATAATTTTTGAAATAGTTATTAAAACTGTTTAAAGGTTGTCAAACGTTGTTTCTCGTTGTATATCCTTTAATTCTAGAGTTAAATTGATAAATAACGTGTACGAATTTGTTTAACGCATTTGTTTTGGTTACTCGACGTCTCCGTTCTCGTGTAGCCTACATATTGCGTTTTTTTTTTAATTTGCTTACCGGGCTAAAGGTTAGCATATTTAAAATACGTAAGTCGTTTTGTTCATCAAATTTAAGTAGATAACTCATCAGTTGTTTGCATCAGAGCGATAATTTTTGAGATAGTTATTAAAACTGTTTAAAGGTTGTCAAACGTTAATTCTCGTTGTATATCCTTTAATTCTAGAGTTAAATTGATAAATAACGTGTACGAATTTGTTTAACGCATTTGTTTTGGTTACTCGACTTCTCCGTTCTCGTGTAGCCTACATATTGCGTTTTTTTTTTAATTTGCTTACCGGGCTAAAGGTTAGCATGTTTAAAATACGTAAGTCGTTTTGTTCATCATATTTAAGTAGATAACTCATCAGTTGTTTGCATCAGAGCGATAATTTTTGAGATAGTTATTAAAACTGTTTAAAGGTTGTCAAACGTTGTTTCTCGTTGTATATCCTTTAATTCTAGAGTTAAATTGATAAATAACGTGTACGAATTTGTTTAACGCATTTGTTTTGGTTACTCGACGTCTCCGTTCTCGTGTAGCCTACATATTGCGTTTTTTTTTTTAATTTGCTTACCGGGCTAAAGGTTAGCATGTTTAAAATACGTAAGTCGTTTTGTTCAACAAATTTAAGTAGATAACTCATCAGTTGTTTGCATCAGAGCGATAATTTTTGAGATAGTTATTAAAACTGTTTAAAGGTTGTCAAACGTTGTTTCTCGTTGTATATCCTTTAATTCTAGAGTTAAATTGATAAATAACGTGTACGAATTTGTTTAACGCATTTGTTTTGGTTACTCGACGTCTCCGTTCTCGTGTAGCCTACATATTGCGTTTTTTTTTTAATTTGCTTACCGGGCTAAAGGTTAGCATGTTTAAAATACGTAAGTCGTTTTGTTCATCAAACTTAAGTAGATAACTCATCAGTTGTTTGCATCAGAGCGATAATTTTTGAGATAGTTATTAAAACTGTTTAAAGGTTGTCAAACGTTGTTTCTCGTTGTATATCCTTTAATTCTAGAGTTCAATTGATAAATAACGTGTACGAATTTGTTTAACGCATTTGTTTTGGTTACTCGACGTCTCCGTTCTGGTGTAGCCTACATATTGCGTTTTTTTTTAAATTTGCTTACCGGGCTAAAGGTTAGCATGTTTAAAATACGTAAGTCGTTTTGTTCATCATATTTAAGTAGATAACTCATCAGTTGTTTGCATCAGAGCGATAATTTTTGAGATAGTTATTAAAACTGTTTAAAGGTTGTCAAACGTTGTTTCTCGTTGTATATCCTTTAATTCTAGAGTTAAATTGATAAATAACGTGTACGAATTTGTTTAACGCATTTGTTTTGGTTACTCGACGTCTCCGTTCACGTGTAGCCTACATATTGCGTTTTTTTTTTTTAATTTGCTTACCGGGCTAAAGGTTAGCATGTTTAAAATACGTAAGTCGTTTTGTTCAACAAATTTAAGTAGATAACTCATCAGTTGTTTGCATCAGAGCGATAATTTTTGAGATAGTTATTAAAACTGTTTAAAGGTTGTCAAACGTTGTTTCTCGTTGTATATCCTTTAATTCTAGAGTTAAATTGATAAATAACGTGTACGAATTTGTTTAACGCATTTGTTTTGGTTACTCGACGTCTCCGTTCTCGTGTAGCCTACATATTGCGTTTTTTTTTTAATTTGCTTACCGGGCTAAAGGTTAGCATGTTTAAAATACGTAAGTCGTTTTGTTCAACAAATTTAAGTAGATAACTCATCAGTTGTTTGCATCAGAGCGATAATTTTTGAGATAGTTATTAAAACTGTTTAAAGGTTGTCAAACGTTGTTTCTCGTTGTATATCCTTTAATTCTAGAGTTAAATTGATAAATAACGTGTACGAATTTGTTTAACGCATTTGTTTTGGTTACTCGACGTCTCCGTTCTCGTGTAGCCTACATATTGCGTTTTTTTTTTAATTTGCTTACCGGGCTAAAGGTTAGCATGTTTAAAATACGTAAGTCGTTTTGTTCATCAAACTTAAGTAGATAACTCATCAGTTGTTTGCATCAGAGCGATAATTTTTGAGATAGTTATTAAAACTGTTTAAAGGTTGTCAAACGTTGTTTCTCGTTGTATATCCTTTAATTCTAGAGTTAAATTTATAAATAACGTGTACGAATTTGTTTAACGCATTTGGTTTGGTTACTCGACGTCTCCGTTCTCGTGTAGCCTACATATTGCGTTTTTTTTTTAATTTGCTTACCGGGCTAAAGGTTAGCATGTTTAAAATACGTAAGTCGTTTTGTTCATCAAATTTAAGTAGATAACTCATCAGTTGTTTGCATCAGAGCGATAATTTTTGAGATAGTTATTAAAACTGTTTAAAGGTTGTCAAACGTTGTTTCTCGTTGTATATCCTTTAATCCTAGAGTTAAATTGATAAATAACGTGTACGAATTTGTTTAACGCATTTGGTTTGGTTACTCGACGTCTCCGTTCTCGTGTAGCCTACATATTGCGTTTTTTTTTTTTAATTTGCTTACCGGGCTAAAGGTTAGCATGTTTAAAATACGTAAGTCGTTTTGTTCATCAAATTTAAGTAGATAACTCATCAGTTGTTTGCATCAGAGCGATAATTTTTGAGATAGTTATTAAAACTGTTTAAAGGTTGTCAAACGTTGTTTCTCGTTGTATATCCTTTAATTCTAGAGTTAAATTGATAAATAACGTGTACGAATTTGTTTAACGCATTTGTTTTGGTTACTCGACGTCTCCGTTCTCGTGTAGCCTACATATTGCGTTTTTTTTTTAATTTGCTTACCGGGCTAAAGGTTAGCATGTTTAAAATACGTAAGTCGTTTTGTTCATCATATTTAAGTAGATAACTCATCAGTTGTTTGCATCAGAGCGATAATTTTTGAGATAGTTATTAAAACTGTTTAAAGGTTGTCAAACGTTGTTTCTCGTTGTATATCCTTTAATTCTAGAGTTAAATTGATAAATAACGTGTACGAATTTGTTTAACGCATTTGTTTTGGTTACTCGACGTCTCCGTTCTCGTGTAGCCTACATATTGCGTTTTTTTTTTTAATTTGCTTACCGGGCTAAAGGTTAGCATGTTTAAAATACGTAAGTCGTTTTGTTCAACAAATTTGAGTAGATAACTCATCAGTTGTTTGCATCAGAGCGATAATTTTTGAGATAGTTATTAACACTGTTTAAAGGTTGTAAACGTTGTTTCTCGTTGTATATACTTTAATTCTAGAGTTAAATTGATAAATAACGTGTACGAATTTGTTTAACGCATTTGTTTTGGTTACTCGACGTCTCCGTTCTCGTGTAGCCTACATATTGCGTTTTTTTTTTTAATTTGCTTACCGGGCTAAAGGTTAGCATGTTTAAAATACGTAAGTCGTTTTGTTCATCATATTTAAGTAGATAACTCATCAGTTGTTTGCATCAGAGCGATAATTTTTGAGATAGTTATTAAAACTGTTTAAAGGTTGTCAAACGTTGTTTCTCGTTGTATATCCTTTAATTCTAGAGTTAAATTGATAAATAACGTGTACGAATTTGTTTAACGCATTTGTTTTGGTTACTCGACGTCTCCGTTCTCGTGTAGCCTACATATTGCGTTTTTTTTTTAATTTGCTTACCGGGCTAAAGGTTAGCATATTTAAAATACGTAAGTCGTTTTGTTCATCAAATTTAAGTAGATAACTCATCAGTTGTTTGCATCAGAGCGATAATTTTTGAGATAGTTATTAAAACTGTTTAAAGGTTGTCAAACGTTAATTCTCGTTGTATATCCTTTAATTCTAGAGTTAAATTGATAAATAACGTGTACGAATTTGTTTAACGCATTTGTTTTGGTTACTCGACTTCTCCGTTCTCGTGTAGCCTACATATTGCGTTTTTTTTTTAATTTGCTTACCGGGCTAAAGGTTAGCATGTTTAAAATACGTAAGTCGTTTTGTTCATCATATTTAAGTAGATAACTCATCAGTTGTTTGCATCAGAGCGATAATTTTTGAGATAGTTATTAAAACTGTTTAAAGGTTGTCAAACGTTGTTTCTCGTTGTATATCCTTTAATTCTAGAGTTAAATTGATAAATAACGTGTACGAATTTGTTTAACGCATTTGTTTTGGTTACTCGACGTCTCCGTTCTCGTGTAGCCTACATATTGCGTTTTTTTTTTAATTTGCTTACCGGGCTAAAGGTTAGCATGTTTAAAATACGTAAGTCGTTTTGTTCAACAAATTTAAGTAGATAACTCATCAGTTGTTTGCATCAGAGCGATAATTTTTGAGATAGTTATTAAAACTGTTTAAAGGTTGTCAAACGTTGTTTCTCGTTGTATATCCTTTAATTCTAGAGTTAAATTGATAAATAACGTGTACGAATTTGTTTAACGCATTTGTTTTGGTTACTCGACGTCTCCGTTCTCGTGTAGCCTACATATTGCGTTTTTTTTTTAATTTGCTTACCGGGCTAAAGGTTAGCATGTTTAAAATACGTAAGTCGTTTTGTTCATCAAACTTAAGTAGATAACTCATCAGTTGTTTGCATCAGAGCGATAATTTTTGAGATAGTTATTAAAACTGTTTAAAGGTTGTCAAACGTTGTTTCTCGTTGTATATCCTTTAATTCTAGAGTTCAATTGATAAATAACGTGTACGAATTTGTTTAACGCATTTGTTTTGGTTACTCGACGTCTCCGTTCTGGTGTAGCCTACATATTGCGTTTTTTTTTAAATTTGCTTACCGGGCTAAAGGTTAGCATGTTTAAAATACGTAAGTCGTTTTGTTCATCATATTTAAGTAGATAACTCATCAGTTGTTTGCATCAGAGCGATAATTTTTGAGATAGTTATTAAAACTGTTTAAAGGTTGTCAAACGTTGTTTCTCGTTGTATATCCTTTAATTCTAGAGTTAAATTGATAAATAACGTGTACGAATTTGTTTAACGCATTTGTTTTGGTTACTCGACGTCTCCGTTCACGTGTAGCCTACATATTGCGTTTTTTTTTTTAATTTGCTTACCGGGCTAAAGGTTAGCATGTTTAAAATACGTAAGTCGTTTTGTTCATCAAATTTAAGTAGATAACTCATCAGTTGTTTGCATCAGAGCGATAATTTTTGAGATAGTTATTAAAACTGTTTAAAGGTTGTCAAACGTTGTTTCTCGTTGTATATCCTTTAATTCTAGAGTTAAATTTATAAATAACGTGTACGAATTTGTTTAACGCATTTGGTTTGGTTACTCGACGTCTCCGTTCTCGTGTAGCCTACATATTGCGTTTTTTTTTTAATTTGCTTACCGGGCTAAAGGTTAGCATGTTTAAAATACGTAAGTCGTTTTGTTCATCAAATTTAAGTAGATAACTCATCAGTTGTTTGCATCAGAGCGATAATTTTTGAGATAGTTATTAAAACTGTTTAAAGGTTGTCAAACGTTGTTTCTCGTTGTATATCCTTTAATCCTAGAGTTAAATTGATAAATAACGTGTACGAATTTGTTTAACGCATTTGGTTTGGTTACTCGACGTCTCCGTTCTCGTGTAGCCTACATATTGCGTTTTTTTTTTTCAATTTGCTTACCGGGCTAAAGGTTAGCATGTTTAAAATACGTAAGTCGTTTTGTTCATCAAATTTAAGTAGATAACTCATCAGTTGTTTGCATCAGAGCGATAATTTTTGAGATAGTTATTAAAACTGTTTAAAGGTTGTCAAACGTTGTTTCTCGTTGTATATCCTTTAATTCTAGAGTTAAATTGATAAATAACGTGTACGAATTTGTTTAACGCATTTGTTTTAGTTACTCGACGTCTCCGTTCTCGTGTAGCCTACATATTGCGTTTTTTTTTTAATTTGCTTACCGGGCTAAAGGTTAGCATGTTTAAAATACGTAAGTCGTTTTGTTCATCATATTTAAGTAGATAACTCATCAGTTGTTTGCATCAGAGCGATAATTTTTGAGATAGTTATTAAAACTGTTTAAAGGTTGTCAAACGTTGTTTCTCGTTGTATATCCTTTAATTCTAGAGTTAAATTGATAAATAACGTGTACGAATTTGTTTAACGCATTTGTTTTGGTTACTCGACGTCTCCGTTCTCGTGTAGCCTACATATTGCGTTTTTTTTTTTTAATTTGCTTACCGGGCTAAAGGTTAGCATGTTTAAAATACGTAAGTCGTTTTGTTCAACAAATTTGAGTAGATAACTCATCAGTTGTTTGCATCAGAGCGATAATTTTTGAGATAGTTATTAACACTGTTTAAAGGTTGTAAACGTTGTTTCTCGTTGTATATACTTTAATTCTAGAGTTAAATTGATAAATAACGTGTACGAATTTGTTTAACGCATTTGTTTTGGTTACTCGACGTCTCCGTTCTCGTGTAGCCTACATATTGCGTTTTTTTTTTTAATTTGCTTACCGGGCTAAAGGTTAGCATGTTTAAAATACGTAAGTCGTTTTGTTCATCATATTTAAGTAGATAACTCATCAGTTGTTTGCATCAGAGCGATAATTTTTGAGATAGTTATTAAAACTGTTTAAAGGTTGTCAAACGTTGTTTCTCGTTGTATATCCTTTAATTCTAGAGTTAAATTGATAAATAACGTGTACGAATTTGTTTAACGCATTTGTTTTGGTTACTCGACGTCTCCGTTCTCGTGTAGCCTACATATTGCGTTTTTTTTTTAATTTGCTTACCGGGCTAAAGGTTAGCATATTTAAAATACGTAAGTCGTTTTGTTCATCAAATTTAAGTAGATAACTCATCAGTTGTTTGCATCAGAGCGATAATTTTTGAGATAGTTATTAAAACTGTTTAAAGGTTGTCAAACGTTAATTCTCGTTGTATATCCTTTAATTCTAGAGTTAAATTGATAAATAACGTGTACGAATTTGTTTAACGCATTTGTTTTGGTTACTCGACGTCTCCGTTCTCGTGTAGCCTACATATTGCGTTTTTTTTTTTAATTTGCTTACCGGGCTAAAGGTTAGCATGTTTAAAATACGTAAGTCGTTTTGTTCATCATATTTAAGTAGATAACTCATCAGTTGTTTGCATCAGAGCGATAATTTTTGAGATAGTTATTAAAACTGTTTAAAGGTTGTCAAACGTTGTTTCTCGTTGTATATCCTTTAATTCTAGAGTTAAATTGATAAATAACGTGTACGAATTTGTTTAACGCATTTGTTTTGGTTACTCGACGTCTCCGTTCTCGTGTAGCCTACATATTGCGTTTTTTTTTTAATTTGCTTACCGGGCTAAAGGTTAGCATGTTTAAAATACGTAAGTCGTTTTGTTCAACAAATTTAAGTAGATAACTCATCAGTTGTTTGCATCAGAGCGATAATTTTTGAGATAGTTATTAAAACTGTTTAAAGGTTGTCAAACGTTGTTTCTCGTTGTATATCCTTTAATTCTAGAGTTAAATTGATAAATAACGTGTACGAATTTGTTTAACGCATTTGTTTTGGTTACTCGACGTCTCCGTTCTCGTGTAGCCTACATATTGCGTTTTTTTTTTAATTTGCTTACCGGGCTAAAGGTTAGCATGTTTAAAATACGTAAGTCGTTTTGTTCATCATATATAAGTAGATAACTCATCCGTTGTTTGCATCAGAGCGATAATTTTTGAGATAGTTATTAAAACTGTTTAAAGGTTGTCAAACGTTGTTTCTCGTTGTATATCCTTTAATTCTAGAGTTAAATTGATAAATAACGTGTACGAATTTGTTTAACGCATTTGTTTTGGTTACTCGACGTCTCCGTTCTCGTGTAGCCTACATATTGCGTTTTTTTTTTAATTTGCTTACCGGGCTAAAGGTTAGCATGTTTAAAATACGTAAGTCGTTTTGTTCATCAAATTTAAGTAGATAACTCATCAGTTGTTTGCATCAGAGCGATAATTTTTGAGATAGTTATTAAAACTGTTTAAAGGTTGTCAAACGTTGTTTCTCGTTGTATATCCTTTAATTCTAGAGTTAAATTGATAAATAACGTGTACGAATTTGTTTAACGCATTTGTTTTGGTTACTCGACGTCTCTGTTCTCGTGTAGCCTACATATTGCGTTTTTTTTTAATTTGCTTACCGGGCTAAAGGTTAGCATGTTTAAAATACGTAAGTCGTTTTGTTCATCAAATTTAAGTAGATAACTCATCAGTTGTTTGCATCAGAGCGATAATTTTTGAGATAGTTATTAAAACTGTTTAAAGGTTGTCAAACGTTGTTTCTCGTTGTATATCCTTTAATTCTAGAGTTAAATTGATAAATAATGTGTACGAATTTGTTTAACGCATTTGTTTTGGTTACTCGACGTCTCCGTTCTCGTGTAGCCTACATATTGCGTTTTTTTTGTAATTTGCTTACCGGGCTAAAGGTTAGCATGCTTAAAATACGTAAGTGGTTTTGTTCAACAAATTTGAGTAGATAACTCATCAGTTGTTTGCATCAGAGCGATAATTTTTGAGATAGTTATTAAAACTGTTTAAAGGTTGTCAAACGTTGTTTCTCGTTGTATATCCTTTAATTCTAGAGTTAAATTGATAAATAACGTGTACGAATTTGTTTAACGCATTTGTTTTGGTTACTCGACGTCTCCGTTCTCGTGTAGCCTACATATTGCGTTTTTTTTTTTAATTTGCTTACCGGGCTAAAGGTTAGCATGTTTAAAATACGTAAGTCATTTTGTTCAACAAATTTGAGTAGATAACTCATCAGTTGTTTGCATCAGAGCGATAATTTTTGAGATAGTTATTAAAACTGTTTAAAGGTTGTCAAACGTTGTTTCTCGTTGTATATCCTTTAATTCTAGAGTTAAATTGATAAATAACGTGTACGAATTTGTTTAACGCATTTGTTTTGGTTACTCGACGTCTCCGTTCTCGTGTAGCCTACATATTGCGTTTTTTTTTTAATTTGCTTACCGGGCTAAAAGTTAGCATGTTTAAAATACGTAAGTCGTTTTGTTCATCAAATTTAAGTAGATAACTCATCAGTTGTTTGCATCAGAGCGATAATTTTTGAGATAGTTATTAAAACTGTTTAAAGGTTGTCAAACGTTGTTTCTCGTTGTATATCCTTTAATTCTAGAATTAAATTGATAAATAACGTGTACGAATTTGTTTAACGCATTTGTTTTGGTTACTCGACGTCTCCGTTCTCGTGTAGCCTACATATTGCGTTTTTTTTTTAATTTGCTTACCGGGCTAAAGGTTAGCATGTTTAAAATACGTAAGTCGTTTTGTTCATCAAATTTAAGTAGATAACTCATCAGTTGTTTGCATCAGAGCGATAATTTTTGAGATAGTTATTAAAACTGTTTAAAGGTTGTCAAACGTTGTTTCTCGTTGTATATCCTTTAATTCTAGAGTTAAATTGATAAATAACGTGTACGAATTTGTTTAACGCATTTGTTTTGGTTACTCGACGTCTCCGTTTTCGTGTAGCCTACATATTGCGTTTTTTTTTTTAATTTGCTTACCGGGCTAAAAGTTAGCATGTTTAAAATACGTAAGTCGTTTTGCTCATCATATTTAAGTAGATAACTCATCAGTTGATTGCATCAGAGCGATAATTTTTGAGATAGTTATTAAAACAGTTTAAAGGTTGTCAAACGTTGTTTCTCGTTGTATATCCTTTAATTCTAGAGTTAGATTGATAAATAACGTGTACGAATTTGTTTAACGTATTTGTTTTGGTTACTCGACGTCTCCGTTCTCGTGTAGCCTACATATTGCGTCTTTTTTTTAATTTGCTTACCGGGCTAAAGGTTAGCATGTTTAAAATACGTAAGTCGTTTTGTTCATCAAATTTAAGTAGATAACTCATCAGTTGTTTGCATCAGAGCGACAATTTTTGAGATAGTTATTAAAACTGTTTAAAGGTTGTCAAACGTTGTTTCTCGTTGTATATCCATTAATTCTAGAGTTAAATTGATAAATAACGTGTACGAATTTGTTTAACGCATTTGTTTTGGTTACTCGACGTCTCCGTTCTCGTGTAGCTTACATATTGCGTTTTTTTTTTAATTTGCTTACCGGGCTAAAGGTTAGCATGTTTAAAATACGTAAGTCGTTTTGTTCAACAAATTTGAGTAGATAACTCAGCAGTTGTTTGCATCAGAGCGACAATTTTTGAGATAGTTATTAAAACTGTTTAAAGGTTGTCAAACGTTGTTTCTCGTTGTATATCCTTTAATTCTAGAGTTAAATTGATAAATAACGTGTACGAATTTGTTTAACGCATTTGTTTTGGTTACTCGACGTCTCCGTTCTCGTGTAGCCTACATATTGCGTTTTTTTTTTAATTTGCTTACCGGGCTAAAGGTTAGCATGTTTAAAATACGTAAGTCGTTTTGTTCAACAAATTTAAGTAGATAACTCATCAGTTGTTTGCATCAGAGCGATAATTTTTGAGATAGTTATTAAAACTGTTTAAAGGTTGTCAAACGTTGTTTCTCGTTGTATATCCTTTAATTCTAGAGTTAAATTGATAAATAACGTGTACGAATTTGTTTAACGCATTTGTTTTGGTTACTCGACGTCTCCGTTCTCGTGTAGCCTACATATTGCGTTTTTTTTTTAATTTGCTTACCGGGCTAAAGGTTAGCATGTTTAAAATACGTAAGTCGTTTTGTTCAACAAATTTAAGTAGATAACTCATCAGTTGTTTGCATCAGAGCGATAATTTTTGAGATAGTTATTAAAACTGTTTAAAGGTTGTCAAACGTTGTTTCTCGTTGTATATCCTTTAATTCTAGAGTTAAATTGATAAATAACGTGTACGAATTTGTTTAACGCATTTGTTTTGGTTACTCGACGTCTCCGTTCTCGTGTAGCCTACATATTGCGTTTTTTTTTTAATTTGCTTACCGGGCTAAAGGTTAGCATGTTTAAAATACGTAAGTCGTTTTGTTCATCATATATAAGTAGATAACTCATCAGTTGTTTGCATCAGAGCGATAATTTTTGAGATAGTTATTAAAACTGTTTAAAGGTTGTCAAACGTTGTTTCTCGTTGTATATCCTTTAATTCTAGAGTTAAATTGATAAATAACGTGTACGAATTTGTTTAACGCATTTGTTTTGGTTACTCGACGTCTCCGTTCTCGTGTAGCCTACATATTGCGTTTTTTTTTTAATTTGCTTACCGGGCTAAAGGTTAGCATGTTTAAAATACGTAAGTCGTTTTGTTCATCAAATTTAAGTAGATAACTCATCAGTTGTTTGCATCAGAGCGATAATTTTTGAGATAGTTATTAAAACTGTTTAAAGGTTGTCAAACGTTGTTTCTCGTTGTATATCCTTTAATTCTAGAGTTAAATTGATAAATAACGTGTACGAATTTGTTTAACGCATTTGTTTTGGTTACTCGACGTCTCTGTTCTCGTGTAGCCTACATATTGCGTTTTTTTTTAATTTGCTTACCGGGCTAAAGGTTAGCATGTTTAAAATACGTAAGTCGTTTTGTTCATCAAATTTAAGTAGATAACTCATCAGTTGTTTGCATCAGAGCGATAATTTTTGAGATAGTTATTAAAACTGTTTAAAGGTTGTCAAACGTTGTTTCTCGTTGTATATCCTTTAATTCTAGAGTTAAATTGATAAATAATGTGTACGAATTTGTTTAACGCATTTGTTTTGGTTACTCGACGTCTCCGTTCTCGTGTAGCCTACATATTGCGTTTTTTTTGTAATTTGCTTACCGGGCTAAAGGTTAGCATGCTTAAAATACGTAAGTGGTTTTGTTCAACAAATTTGAGTAGATAACTCATCAGTTGTTTGCATCAGAGCGATAATTTTTGAGATAGTTATTAAAACTGTTTAAAGGTTGTCAAACGTTGTTTCTCGTTGTATATCCTTTAATTCTAGAGTTAAATTGATAAATAACGTGTACGAATTTGTTTAACGCATTTGTTTTGGTTACTCGACGTCTCCGTTCTCGTGTAGCCTACATATTGCGTTTTTTTTTTTAATTTGCTTACCGGGCTAAAGGTTAGCATGTTTAAAATACGTAAGTCATTTTGTTCAACAAATTTGAGTAGATAACTCATCAGTTGTTTGCATCAGAGCGATAATTTTTGAGATAGTTATTAAAAGTGTTTAAAGGTTGTCAAACGTTGTTTCTCGTTGTATATCCTTTAATTCTAGAGTTAAATTGATAAATAACGTGTACGAATTTGTTTAACGCATTTGTTTTGGTTACTCGACGTCTCCGTTCTCGTGTAGCCTACATATTGCGTTTTTTTTTTAATTTGCTTACCGGGCTAAAGGTTAGCATGTTTAAAATACGTAAGTCGTTTTGTTCATCAAATTTAAGTAGATAACTCATCAGTTGTTTGCATCAGAGCGATAATTTTTGAGATAGTTATTAAAACTGTTTAAAGGTTGTCAAACGTTGTTTCTCGTTGTATATCCTTTAATTCTAGAATTAAATGGATAAATAACGTGTACGAATTTGTTTAACGCATTTGTTTTGGTTACTCGACGTCTCCGTTCTCGTGTAGCCTACATATTGCGTTTTTTTTTTAATTTGCTTACCGGGCTAAAGGTTAGCATGTTTAAAATACGTAAGTCGTTTTGTTCATCAAATTTAAGTAGATAACTCATCAGTTGTTTGCATCAGAGCGATAATTTTTGAGATAGTTATTAAAACTGTTTAAAGGTTGTCAAACGTTGTTTCTCGTTGTATATCCTTTAATTCTAGAGTTAAATTGATAAATAACGTGTACGAATTTGTTTAACGCATTTGTTTTGGTTACTCGACGTCTCCGTTTTCGTGTAGCCTACATATTGCGTTTTTTTTTTAATTTGCTTACCGGGCTAAAGGTTAGCATGTTTAAAATACGTAAGTCGTTTTGCTCATCATATTTAAGTAGATAACTCATCAGTTGATTGCATCAGAGCGATAATTTTTGAGATAGTTATTAAAACAGTTTAAAGGTTGTCAAACGTTGTTTCTCGTTGTATATCCTTTAATTCTAGAGTTAGATTGATAAATAACGTGTACGAATTTGTTTAACGTATTTGTTTTGGTTACTCGACGTCTCCGTTCTCGTGTAGCCTACATATTGCGTCTTTTTTTTAATTTGCTTACCGGGCTAAAGGTTAGCATGTTTAAAATACGTAAGTCGTTTTGTTCATCAAATTTAAGTAGATAACTCATCAGTTGTTTGCATCAGAGCGACAATTTTTGAGATAGTTATTAAAACTGTTTAAAGGTTGTCAAACGTTGTTTCTCGTTGTATATCCATTAATTCTAGAGTTAAATTGATAAATAACGTGTACGAATTTGTTTAACGCATTTGTTTTGGTTACTCGACGTCTCCGTTCTCGTGTAGCCTACATATTGCGTTTTTTTTTTAATTTGCTTACCGGGCTAAAGGTTAGCATGTTTAAAATACGTAAGTCGTTTTGTTCAACAAATTTGAGTAGATAACTCAGCAGTTGTTTGCATCAGAGCGACAATTTTTGAGATAGTTATTAAAACTGTTTAAAGGTTGTCAAACGTTGTTTCTCGTTGTATATCCTTTAATTCTAGAGTTAAATTGATAAATAACGTGTACGAATTTGTTTAACGCATTTGTTTTGGTTACTCGACGTCTCCGTTCTCGTGTAGCCTACATATTGCGTTTTTTTTTTAATTTGCTTACCGGGCTAAAGGTTAGCATGTTTAAAATACGTAAGTCGTTTTGTTCAACAAATTTGAGTAGATAACTCATCAGTTGTTTGCATCAGGGCGACAATTTTTGAGATAGTTATTAAAATTGTTTAAAGGTTGTCAAACGTTGTTTCTCGTTGTATATCCTTTAATTCTAGAGTTAAATTGATAAATAACGTGTACGAATTTTTTTTTTTTTTTATTTGTTTTGGTTACTCGACGTCTCCGTTCTCGTGTAGCCTACATATTGCGTTTTTTTTTTAATTTGCTTACCGGGCTAAAGGTTAGCATGTTTAAAATACGTAAGTCGTTTTGTTCAACAAATTTGAGTAGATAACTCATCAGTTGTTTGCATCAGAGCGACAATTTTTGAGATAGTTATTAAAATTGTTTAAAGGTTGTCAAACGTTGTTTCTCGTTGTATATCCTTTAATTCTAGAGTTAAATTGATAAATAACGTGTACGAATTTGTTTAACGCATTTGTTTTGGTTACTCGACGTCTCCGTTCTCGTGTATCCTACATATTGCGTTTTTTTTTTTAATTTGCTTACCGGGCTAAAGGTTAGCATGTTTAAAATACGTAAGTCGTTTTGTTCAACAAATTTGAGTAGATAACTCAGCAGTTGTTTGCATCAGAGCGACAATTTTTGAGATAGTTATTAAAATTGTTTAAAGGTTGTCAAACGTTGTTTCTCGTTGTATATCCTTTAATTCTAGAGTTAAATTGATAAATAACGTGTACGAATTTGTTTAACGCATTTGTTTTGGTTACTCGACGTCTCCGTTCTCGTGTAGCCTACATATTGCGTTTTTTTTTTAATTTGCTTACCGGGCTAAAGGTTAGCATGTTTAAAATACGTAAGTCGTTTTGTTCATCAAATTTAAGTAGATAACTCATCAGTTGTTTGCATCAGAGCGATAATTTTTGAGATAGTTATTAAAACTGTTTAAAGGTTGTCAAACGTTGTTTCTCGTTGTATATCCTTTAATTCTAGAGTTAAATTGATAAATAACGTGTACGAATTTGTTTAACGCATTTGTTTTGGTTACTCGACGTCTCCGTTCTCGTGTAGCCTACATATTGCGTTTTTTTTTTAATTTGCTTACCGGGCTAAAGGTTAGCATGCTTAAAATACGTAAGTCGTTTTGTTCAACAAATTTAAGTAGATAACTCATCAGTTGTTTGCATCAGAGCGATAATTTTTGAGATAGTTATTAAAACTGTTTAAAGGTTGTCAAACGTTGTTTCTCGTTGTATATCCTTTAATTCTAGAGTTAAATTGATAAATAACGTGTACGAATTTGTTTAACGCATTTGTTTTGGTTACTCGACGTCTCCGTTCTCGTGTTGCCTACATATTGCGTTTTTTTTTTAATTTGCTTACCGGGCTAAAGGTTAGCATGTTTAAAATACGTAAGTCGTTTTGTTCACCATATATAAGTAGATAACTCATCAGTTGTTTGCATCAGAGCGATAATTTTTGAGATAGTTATTAAAACTGTTTAAAGGTTGTCAAACGTTGTTTCTCGTTGTATATCCTTTAATTCTAGAGTTAAATTGATAAATAACGTGTACGAATTTGTTTAACGCATTTGTTTTGGTTACTCGACGTCTCCGTTCTCGTGTAGCCTACATATTGCGTTTTTTTTTTAATTTGCTTACCGGGCTAAAGGTTAGCATGTTTAAAATACGTAAGTCGTTTTGTTCATCAAATTTAAGTAGATAACTCATCAGTTGTTTGCATCAGAGCGATAATTTTTGAGATAGTTATTAAAACTGTTTAAAGGTTGTCAAACGTTGTTTCTCGTTGTATATCCTTTAATTCTAGAGTTAAATTGATAAATAACGTGTACGAATTTGTTTAACGCATTTGTTTTGGTTACTCGACGTCTCTGTTCTCGTGTAGCCTACATATTGCGTTTTTTTTTAATTTGCTTACCGGGCTAAAGGTTAGCATGTTTAAAATACGTAAGTCGTTTTGTTCATCAAATTTAAGTAGATAACTCATCAGTTGTTTGCATCAGAGCGATAATTTTTGAGATAGTTATTAAAACTGTTTAAAGGTTGTCAAACGTTGTTTCTCGTTGTATATCCTTTAATTCTAGAGTTAAATTGATAAATAATGTGTACGAATTTGTTTAACGCATTTGTTTTGGTTACTCGACGTCTCCGTTCTCGTGTAGCCTACATATTGCGTTTTTTTTGTAATTTGCTTACCGGGCTAAAGGTTAGCATGCTTAAAATACGTAAGTGGTTTTGTTCAACAAATTTGAGTAGATAACTCATCAGTTGTTTGCATCAGAGCGATAATTTTTGAGATAGTTATTAAAACTGTTTAAAGGTTGTCAAACGTTGTTTCTCGTTGTATATCCTTTAATTCTAGAGTTAAACTGATAAATAACGTGTACGAATTTGTTTAACGCATTTGTTTTGGTTACTCGACGTCTCCGTTCTCGTGTAGCCTACATATTGCGTTTTTTTTTTTAATTTGCTTACCGGGCTAAAGGTTAGCATGTTTAAAATACGTAAGTCATTTTGTTCAACAAATTTGAGTAGATAACTCATCAGTTGTTTGCATCAGAGCGATAATTTTTGAGATAGTTATTAAAACTGTTTAAAGGTTGTCAAACGTTGTTTCTCGTTGTATATCCTTTAATTCTGGAGTTAAATTGATAAATAACGTGTACGAATTTGTTTAACGCATTTGTTTTGGTTACTCGACGTCTCCGTTCTCGTGTAGCCTACATATTGCGTTTTTTTTTTAATTTGCTTACCGGGCTAAAGGTTAGCATGTTTAAAATACGTAAGTCGTTTTGTTCATCAAATTTAAGTAGATAACTCATCAGTTGTTTGCATCAGAGCGATAATTTTTGAGATAGTTATTAAAACTGTTTAAAGGTTGTCAAACGTTGTTTCTCGTTGTATATCCTTTAATTCTAGAATTAGATTGATAAATAACGTGTACGAATTTGTTTAACGCATTTGTTTTGGTTACTCGACGTCTCCGTTCTCGTGTAGCCTACATATTGCGTTTTTTTTTTAATTTGCTTACCGGGCTAAAGGTTAGCATGTTTAAAATACGTAAGTCGTTTTGTTCATCAAATTTAAGTAGATAACTCATCAGTTGTTTGCATCAGAGCGATAATTTTTGAGATAGTTATTAAGACTGTTTAAAGGTTGTCAAACGTTGTTTCTCGTTGTATATCCTTTAATTCTAGAGTTAAATTGATAAATAACGTGTACGAATTTGTTTAACGCATTTGTTTTGGTTACTCGACGTCTCCGTTTTCGTGTAGCCTACATATTGCGTTTTTTTTTTAATTTGCTTACCGGGCTAAAGGTTAGCATGTTTAAAATACGTAAGTCGTTTTGCTCATCATATTTAAGTAGATAACTCATCAGTTGATTGCATCAGAGCGATAATTTTTGAGATAGTTATTAAAACAGTTTAAAGGTTGTCAAACGTTGTTTCTCGTTGTATATCCTTTAATTCTAGAGTTAGATTGATAAATAACGTGTACGAATTTGTTTAACGTATTTGTTTTGGTTACTCGACGTCTCCGTTCTCGTGTAGCCTACATATTGCGTCTTTTTTTTAATTTGCTTACCGGGCTAAAGGTTAGCATGTTTAAAATACGTAAGTCGTTTTGTTCATCAAATTTAAGTAGATAACTCATCAGTTGTTTGCATCAGAGCGACAATTTTTGAGATAGTTATTAAAACTGTTTAAAGGTTGTCAAACGTTGTTTCTCGTTGTATATCCATTAATACTAGAGTTAAATTGATAAATAACGTGTACGAATTTGTTTAACGTATTTGTTTTGGTTACTCGACGTCTCCGTTCTCGTGTAGCCTACATATTGCGTTTTTTTTTTAATTTGCTTACCGGGCTAAAGGTTAGCATGTTTAAAATACGTAAGTCGTTTTGTTCAACAAATTTGAGTAGATAACTCAGCAGTTGTTTGCATCAGAGCGACAATTTTTGAGATAGTTATTAAAACTGTTTAAAGGTTGTCAAACGTTGTTTCTCGTTGTATATCCTTTAATTCTAGAGTTAAATTGATAAATAACGTGTACGAATTTGTTTAACGCATTTGTTTTGGTTACTCGACGTCTCCGTTCTCGTGTAGCCTACATATTGCGTTTTTTTTTTAATTTGCTTACCGGGCTAAAGGTTAGCATGTTTAAAATACGTAAGTCGTTTTGTTCAACAAATTTGAGTAGATAACTCATCAGTTGTTTGCATCAGGGCGACAATTTTTGAGATAGTTATTAAAATTGTTTAAAGGTTGTCAAACGTTGTTTCTCGTTGTATATCCTTTAATTCTAGAGTTAAATTGATAAATAACGTGTACGAATTTTTTTTTTTTTTATTTGTTTTGGTTACTCGACGTCTCCGTTCTCGTGTAGCCTACATATTGCGTTTTTTTTTTAATTTGCTTACCGGGCTAAAGGTTAGCATGTTTAAAATACGTAAGTCGTTTTGTTCAACAAATTTGAGTAGATAACTCATCAGTTGTTTGCATCAGAGCGACAATTTTTGAGATAGTTATTAAAATTGTTTAAAGGTTGTCAAACGTTGTTTCTCGTTGTATATCCTTTAATTCTAGAGTTAAATTGATAAATAACGTGTACGAATTTGTTTAACGCATTTGTTTTGGTTACTCGACGTCTCCGTTCTCGTGTATCCTACATATTGCGTTTTTTTTTTTAATTTGCTTACCGGGCTAAAGGTTAGCATGTTTAAAATACGTAAGTCGTTTTGTTCAACAAATTTGAGTAGATAACTCAGCAGTTGTTTGCATCAGAGCGACAATTTTTGAGATAGTTATTAAAATTGTTTAAAGGTTGTCAAACGTTGTTTCTCGTTGTATATCCTTTAATTCTAGAGTTAAATTGATAAATAACGTGTACGAATTTGTTTAACGCATTTGTTTTGGTTACTCGACGTCTCCGTTCTCGTGTAGCCTACATATTGCGTTTTTTTTTTAATTTGCTTACCGGGCTAAAGGTTAGCATGTTTAAAATACGTAAGTCGTTTTGTTCATCAAATTTAAGTAGATAACTCATCAGTTGTTTGCATCAGAGCGATAATTTTTGAGATAGTTATTAAAACTGTTTAAAGGTTGTCAAACGTTGTTTCTCGTTGTATATCCTTTAATTCTAGAGTTAAATTGATAAATAACGTGTACGAATTTGTTTAACGCATTTGTTTTGGTTACTCGACGTCTCCGTTCTCGTGTAGCCTACATATTGCGTTTTTTTTTTAATTTGCTTACCGGGCTAAAGGTTAGCATGCTTAAAATACGTAAGTCGTTTTGTTCATCAAATTTAAGTAGATAACTCATCAGTTGTTTGCATCAGAGCGATAATTTTTGAGATAGTTATTAAAACTGTTTAAAGGTTGTCAAACGTTGTTTCTCGTTGTATATCTTTTAATCCTAGAGTTAAATTGATAAATAACGTGTACGAATTTGTTTAACGCATTTGTTTTGGTTACTCGACGTCTCCGTTCTCGTGTAGCCAACATATTGCGTTTTTTTTTTTAATTTGCTTACCGGGCTAAAGGTTAGCATGTTTAAAATACGTAAGTCGTTTTGCTCAACAAATTTGAGTAGATAACTCATCAGTTGTTTGCATCAGAGCGACAATTTTTGAGATAGTTATTAAAATTGTTTAAAGGTTGTCAAACGTTGTTTCTCGTTGTATATCCTTTAATTCTAGAGTTAAATTGATAAATAACGTGTACGAATTTGTTTAACGCATTTGTTTTGGTTACTCGACGTCTCCGTTCTCGTGTATCCTACATATTGCGTTTTTTTTTTTTAATTTGCTTACCGGGCTAAAGGTTAGCATGTTTAAAATACGTAAGTCGTTTTGTTCAACAAATTTGAGTAGATAACTCAGCAGTTGTTTGCATCAGAGCGACAATTTTTGAGATAGTTATTAAAATTGTTTAAAGGTTGTCAAACGTTGTTTCTCGTTGTATATCCTTTAATTCTAGAGTTAAATTGATAAATAACGTGTACGAATTTGTTTAACGCATTTGTTTTGGTTACTCGACGTCTCCGTTCTCGTGTAGCCTACATATTGCGTTTTTTTTTTAATTTGCTTACCGGGCTAAAGGTTAGCATGTTTAAAATACGTAAGTCGTTTTGTTCAACAAATTTGAGTAGATAACTCAGCAGTTGTTTGCATCAGAGCGACAATTTTTGAGATAGTTATTAAAACTGTTTAAAGGTTGTCAAACGTTGTTTCTCGTTGTATATCCTTTAATTCTAGAGTTAAATTGATAAATAACGTGTACGAATTTGTTTAACGCATTTGTTTTGGTTACTCGACGTCTCCGTTCTCGTGTAGCCTACATATTGCGTTTTTTTTTTAATTTGCTTACCGGGCTAAAGGTTAGCATGCTTAAAATACGTAAGTCGTTTTGTTCATCAAATTTAAGTAGATAACTCATCAGTTGTTTGCATCAGAGCGATAATTTTTGAGATAGTTATTAAAACTGTTTAAAGGTTGTCAAACGTTGTTTCTCGTTGTATATCCTTTAATCCTAGAGTTAAATTGATAAATAACGTGTACGAATTTGTTTAACGCATTTGTTTTGGTTACTCGACGTCTCCGTTCTCGTGTAGCCAACATATTGCGTTTTTTTTTTTAATTTGCTTACCGGGCTAAAGGTTAGCATGTTTAAAATACGTAAGTCGTTTTGCTCAACAAATTTGAGTAGATAACTCATCAGTTGTTTGCATCAGAGCGACAATTTTTGAGATAGTTATTAAAATTGTTTAAAGGTTGTCAAACGTTGTTTCTCGTTGTATATCCTTTAATTCTAGAGTTAAATTGATAAATAACGTGTACGAATTTGTTTAACGCATTTGTTTTGGTTACTCGACGTCTCCGTTCTCGTGTATCCTACATATTGCGTTTTTTTTTTTAATTTGCTTACCGGGCTAAAGGTTAGCATGTTTAAAATACGTAAGTCGTTTTGTTCAACAAATTTGAGTAGATAACTCAGCAGTTGTTTGCATCAGAGCGACAATTTTTGAGATAGTTATTAAAATTGTTTAAAGGTTGTCAAACGTTGTTTCTCGTTGTATATCCTTTAATTCTAGAGTTAAATTGATAAATAACGTGTACGAATTTGTTTAACGCATTTGTTTTGGTTACTCGACGTCTCCGTTCTCGTGTAGCCTACATATTGCGTTTTTTTTTTAATTTGCTTACCGGGCTAAAGGTTAGCATGTTTAAAATACGTAAGTCGTTTTGTTCAACAAATTTGAGTAGATAACTCAGCAGTTGTTTGCATCAGAGCGACAATTTTTGAGATAGTTATTAAAACTGTTTAAAGGTTGTCAAACGTTGTTTCTCGTTGTATATCCTTTAATTCTAGAGTTAAATTGATAAATAACGTGTACGAATTTGTTTAACGCATTTGTTTTGGTTACTCGACGTCTCCGTTCTCGTGTAGCCTACATATTGCGTTTTTTTTTTTAATTTGCTTACCGTGCTAAAGGTTAGCATGTTTAAAATACGTAAGTCGTTTTGTTTATCATATTTAAGTAGATAACTCATCAGTTGTTTGCATCAGAGCGATAATTTTTGAGATAGTTATTAAAACTGTTTAAAGGTTGTCAAACGTTGTTTCTCGTTGTATATCCTTTAATTCTAGAGTTAAATTGATAAATAACGTGTACGAATTTGTTTAACGCATTTGTTTTGGTTACTCGACGTCTCCGTTCTCGTGTAGCCTACATATTGCGTTTTTTTTTTTAATTTGCTTACCAGGCTAAAGGTTAGCATGTTTAAAATACGTAAGTCGTTTTGTTCATCAAATTTAAGTAGATAACTCATCAGTTGTTTGCATCAGAGCGATAATTTTTGAGATAGTTATTAAAACTGTTTAAAGGTTGTCAAACGTTGTTTCTCGTTGTATATCCTTTAATTCTAGAGTTAAGTTGATAAATAACGTGTACGAATTTGTTTAACGCATTTGTTTTGGTTACTCGACGTCTCCGTTCTCGTGTAGCCTACATATTGCGTTTTTTTTTTAATTTGCTTACCGGGCTAAAGGTTAGCATGTTTAAAATACGTAAGTCGTTTTGTTCATCAAATTTAAGTAGATAACTCATCAGTTGTTTGCATCAGAGCGATAATTTTTGAGATAGTTATTAAAACTGTTTAAAGGTTGTCAAACGTTGTTTCTCGTTGTATATCCTTTAATTCTAGAGTTAAATTGATAAATAACGTGTACGAATTTGTTTAACGCATTTGTTTTGGTTACTCGACGTCTCCGTTTTCGTGTAGCCTACATATTGCGTTTTTTTTTTAATTTGCTTACCGGGCTAAAGGTTAGCATGTTTAAAATACGTAAGTCGTTTTGTGCATCATATTTAAGTAGATAACTAATCAGTTGTTTGCATCAGAGCGATAATTTTTGAGATAGTTATTAAAACTGTTTAAAGGTTGTCAAACGTTGTTTCTCGTTGTATATCCTTTAATTCTAGAGTTAGATTGATAAATAACGTGTACGAATTTGTTTAACGTATTTGTTTTGGTTACTCGACGTCTCCGTTCTCGTGTAGCCTACATATTGCGTTTTTTTTTTAATTTGCTTACCGGGCTAAAGGTTATCATGTTTAAAATACGTAAGTCGTTTTGTTCATCAAATTTAAGTAGATAACTCATCAGTTGTTTGCATCAGAGCGACAATTTTTGAGATAGTTATTAAAACTGTTTAAAGGTTGTCAAACGTTGTTTCTCGTTGTATATCCTTTAATTCTAGAGTTAAATTGATAAATAACGTGTACGAATTTGTTTAACGTATTTGTTTTGGTTACTCGACGTCTCCGTTCTCGTGTAGCCTACATATTGCGTTTTTTTTTTAATTTGCCTACCGGGCTAAAGGTTAGCATGTTTAAAATACGTAAGTCGTTTTGTTCAACAAATTTGAGTAGATAACTCATCAGTTGTTTGCATCAGAGCGACAATTTTTGAGATAGTTATTAAAATTGTTTAAAGGTTGTCAAACGTTGTTTCTCGTTGTATATCCTTTAATTCTACAGTTAAATTGATAAATAACGTGTACGAATTTGTTTAACGCATTTGTTTTGGTTACTCGACGTCTCCGTTCTCGTGTAGCCTACATATTGCGTTTTTTTTTTAATTTGCTTACCGGGCTAAAGGTTAGCATGTTTAAAATACGTAAGTCGTTTTGTTCAACAAATTTGAGTAGATAACTCATCAGTTGTTTGCATCAGAGCGACAATTTTTGAGATAGTTATTAAAATTGTTTAAAGGTTGTCAAACGTTGTTTCTCGTTGTATATCCTTTAATTCTAGAGTTAAATTGATAAATAACGTGTACGAATTAGTTTAACGCATTTGTTTTGGTTACTCGACGTCTCCGTTCTCGTGTAGCCTACATATTGCGTTTTTTTTTTAATTTGCTTACCGGGCTAAAGGTTAGCATGTTTAAAATACGTAAGTCGTTTTGTTCAACAAATCTGAGTAGATAACTCAGCAGTTGGTTGCATCAGAGCGACAATTTTTGAGATAGTTATTAAAATTGTTTAAAGGTTGTCAAACGTTGTTTCTCGTTGTATATCCTTTAATTCTAGAGTTAAATTGATAAATAACGTGTACGAATTTCTTTAACGCATTTGTTTTGGTTACTCGACGTCTCCCTTCTCGTGTAGCCTACATATTGCGTTTTTATTTTAATTTGCTTACCGGGCTAAAGGTTAGAATGTTTAAAATACGTAAGTCGTTTTGTTCAACAAATTTGAGTAGATAACTCATCAGTTGTTTGCATCAGAGCGATAATTTTTGAGGTAGTTATTAAAACTGTTTAAAGGTTGTCAAACGTTGTTTCTCGTTGTATATCCTTTAATTCTAGAGTTAAATTGATAAATAACGTGTACGAATTTGTTTAACGCATTTGTTTTGGTTACTCGACGTCTCCGTTCTCGTGTAGCCTACATATTGCGTTTTTTCTTAATTTGCTTACCGGGCTAAAGGTTAGCATGCTTAAAATACGTAAGTCGTTTTGTTCATCAAATTTAAGTAGATAACTCATCAGTTGTTTGCATCAGAGCGATAATTTTTGAGATAGTTATTAAAACTGTTTAAAGGTTGTCAAACGTTGTTTCTCGTTGTATATCCTTTAATCCTAGAGTTAAATTGATAAATAACGTGTACGAATTTGTTTAACGCATTTGTTTTGGTTACTCGACGTCTCCGTTCTCGTGTAGCCAACATATTGCGTTTTTTTTTTTAATTTGCTTACCGGGCTAAAGGTTAGCATGTTTAAAATACGTAAGTCGTTTTGTTCATCAAATTTAAGTCAGTTGTTTGCATCAGAGCGATAATTTTTGAGATAGTTATTAAAACTGTTTAAAGGTTGTCAAACGTTGTTTCTCGTTGTATATCCTTTAATTCTAGAGTTAAATTGATAAATAACGTGTACGAATTTGTTTAACGCATTTGTTTTGGTTACTCGACGTCTCCGTTCTCGTGTAGCCTACATATTGCGTTTTTTTTTTAAATTGCTTACCGGGCTAAAGGTTAGCATGTTTAAAATACGTAAGTCGTTTTGTTCAACAAATTTGAGTAGATAACTCAGCAGTTGTTTGCATCAGAGCGACAATTTTTGAGATAGTTATTAAAACTGTTTAAAGTTTGTCAAACGTTGTTTCTCGTTGTATATCCTTTAATTCTAGAGTTAAAATGATAAATAACGTGTACGAATTTGTTTAACGCATTTGTTTTGGTTACTCGACGTCTCCGTTCTCGTGTAGCCTACATATTGCGTTTTTTTTTTAATTTGCTTACCGGGCTAAAGGTTAGCATGTTTAAAATACGTAAGTCGTTTTGTTCAACAAATTTGAGTAGATAACTCAGCAGTTGTTTGCATCAGAGCGACAATTTTTGAGATAGTTATTAAAACTGTTTAAAGGTTGTCAAACGTTGCTTCTCGTTGTATATCCTTTAATTCTAGAGTTAAATTGATAAATAACGTGTACGAATTTGGTTAACGCATTTGTTTTGATTACTCGACGTCTCCGTTCTCGTGTAGCCTACATATTGCGTTTTTTTTTTAATTTGCTTACCGGGCTAAAGGTTAGCATGTTTAAAATACGTAAGTCGTTTTGTTCATCAAATTTAAGTAGATAATCTCATCAGTTGTTTGCATCAGAGCGATAATTTTTGAGATAGTTATTAAAACTGTTTAAAGGTAGTCAAACGTTGTTTCTCGTTGTATATCCTTTAATTCTAGAGTTAAGTTGATAAATAACGTGTACGAATTTGTTTAACGCATTTGTTTTGGTTACTCGACGTCTCCGTTCTCGTGTAGCCTACATATTGCGTTTTTTTTTTAATTTGCTTACCGGGCTAAAGGTTAGCATGTTTAAAATACGTAAGTCGTTTTGTTCATCAAATTTAAGTAGATAACTCATCAGTTGTTTGCATCAGAGCGATAATTTTTGAGATAGTTATTAAAACTGTTTAAAGGTTGTCAAACGTTGTTTCTCGTTGTATATCCTTTAATTCTAGAGTTAAGTTGATAAATAACGTGTACGAATTTGTTTAACGCATTTGTTTTGGTTACTCGGCGTCTCCTTTCTCGTGTAGCCTACATATTGCGTTTTTTTTAATTTGCTTACCGGGCTAAAGGTTAGCATGTTTAAAATCCGTAAGTCGTTTTGTTCATCAAATTTAAGTAGATAACTCATCAGTTGTTTGCATCAGAGCGATAATTTTTGAGATAGTTATTAAAACTGTTTAAAGGTTGTCAAAAGTTGTTTCTCGTTGTATATCCTTTAATTCTAGAGTTAAATTGATAAATAACGTGTACGAATTTGTTTAACGCATTTGTTTTGGTTACTCGACGTCTCCGTTCTCCTGTAGCCCACATATTCCGTTTTTTTTTAATTTGCTTACCGGGCTAAAGGTTAGCATGCTTAAAATACGTAAGTCGTTTTGTTCAACAAATTTAAGTAGATAACTCATCAGTTGTTTGCATCAGAGCGACAATTTTTGAGATAGTTATTAAAACTGTTTAAAGGTTGTCAAACGTTGTTTCTCGTTGTATATCCTTTAATTCTAGAGTTAAATTGATAAATAACGTGTACGAATTTGTTTAACGCATTTGTTTTGGTTACTCGACGTCTCCGTTCTCGTGTAGCCTACATATTGCGTTTTTTTTTTAATTTGCTTACCGGGCTAAAGGTTAGCATGTTTAAAATACGTAAGTCGTTTTGTTCATCAAATTTAAGTAGATAACTCATCAGTTGTTTGCATCAGAGCGATAATTTTTGAGATAGTTATTAAAACTGTTTAAAGGTTGTCAAACGTTGTTTCTCGTTGTATATCCTTTAATTCTAGAGTTAAATTGATAAATAACGTGTACGAATTTGTTTAACGCATTTGTTTTGGTTACTCGACGTCTCCGTTCTCGTGTAGCCTACATATTGCGTTTTTTTTTAATTTGCTTACCGGGCTAAAGGTTAGCATGTTTAAAATACGTAAGTCGTTTTGTTCATCATATTTAAGTAGATAACTCATCAGTTGTTTGCATCAGAGCGATAATTTTTGAGATAGTTATTAAAACTGTTTAAAGGTTGTCAAACGTTGTTTCTCGTTGTATATCCTTTAATTCTAGAGTTAAATTGATAAATAACGTGTACGAATTTGTTTAACGCATTTGTTTTGGTTACTCGACGTCTCCGTTCTCGTGTAGCCCACATATTGCGTTTTTTTTTTAATTTGCTTACCGGGCTAAAGGTTAGCATGTTTAAAATACGTAAGTCGTTTTGTTCATCATATTTAAGTAGATAACTCATCAGTTGTTTGCATCAGAGCGATAATTTTTGAGATAGTTATTAAAACTGTTTAAAGGTTGTCAAACGTTGTTTCTCGTTGTATATCCTATAATTCTAGAGTTAAGTTGATAAATAACGTGTACGAATTTGTTTAACGCATTTGTTTTGGTTACTCGACGTCTCCGTTCTCGTGTAGCCTACATATTGCGTTTTTTTTTTAATTTGCTTACCGGGCTAAAGGTTAGCATGTTTAAAATACGTAAGTCGTTTTGTTCATCAAATTTAAGTAGATAACTCATCAGTTGTTTGCATCAGAGCGATAATTTTTGAGATAGTTATTAAAACTGTTTAAAGGTTGTCAAACGTTGTTTCTCGTTGTATATCCTTTAATTCTAGAGTTAAATTGATAAATAACGTGTACGAATTTGTTTAACGCATTTGTTTTGGTTACTCGACGTCTCCGTTCTCGTGTAGCCCACATATTGCGTTTTTTTTTTAATTTGCTTACCGTGCTAAAGGTTAGCATGTTTAAAATACGTAAGTCGTTTTGTTCATCATATTTAAGTAGATAACTCATCAGTTGTTTGCATCAGAGCGATAATTTTTGAGATAGTTATTAAAACTGTTTAAAGGTTGTCAAACGTTGTTTCTCGTTGTATATCCTTTAATTCTAGAGCTAATTGATAAATAACGTGTACGAATTTGTTTAACGCATTTGTTTTGGTTACTCGACGTCTCCGTTTTCGTGTAGCCTACATATTGCGTTTTTTTTTTTTAATTTGCTTACCGGGCTAAAGGTTAGCATGTTTAAAATACGTAAGTCGTTTTGTTCATCATATTTAAGTAGATAACTCATCAGTTGTTTGCATCAGAGCGATAATTTTTGAGATAGTTATTAAAACTGTTTAAAGGTTGTCAACCGTTGTTTCTCGTTGTATATCCTTTAATTCTAGAGTTAAATTGATAAATAACGTGTACGAATTTGTTTAACGCATTTGTTTTGGTTACTCGACGTCTCCGTTCTCGTGTAGCCTACATATTGCGTTTTTTTTTTAATTTGCTTACCGGGCTAAAGGTTAGCATATTTAAAATACGTAAGTCGTTTTGTTCATCATATTTAAGTAGATAACTCATCAGTTGTTTGCATCAGAGCGATAATTTTTGAGATAGTTATTAAAACTGTTTAAAGGTTGTCAAACGTTGTTTCTCGTTGTATATCCTTTTGTTCTAGAGTTAAATTGATAAATAACGTGTACGAATTTGTTTAACGCATTTGTTTTGGTTACTCGACGTCTCCGTTCTCGTGTAGCCTACATATTGCGTTTTTTTTTAATTTGCTTACCGGGCTAAAGGTTAGCATGTTTAAAATACGTAGGTCGTTTTGTTCATCATATTTAAGTAGATAACTCATCAGTTGTTTGCATCAGAGCGATAATTTTTGAGATAGTTATTAAAACTGTTTAAAGGTTGTCAAACGTTGTTTCTCGTTGTATATCCTTTAATTCTAGAGTTAAATTGATAAATAACGTGTACGAATTTGTTTAACGCATTTGTTTTGGTTACTCGACGTCTCCGTTCTCGTGTAGCCTACATATTGCGTTTTTTTTTAATTTGCTTACCGGGCTAAAGGTTAGCATGTTTAAAATACGTAAGTCGTTTTGTTCATCAAATTTAAGTAGATAACTCATCAGTTGTTTGCATCAGAGCGATACTTTTTGAGATAGTTATTAAAACTGTTTAAAGGTTGTCAAACGTTGTTTCTCGTTGTATATCCTTTAATTCTAGAGTTAAATTGATAAATAATGTGTACGAATTTGTTTAACGCATTTGTTTTGGTTACTCGACGTCTCCGTTCCCGTGTAGCCTACATATTGCGTTTTTTTTTTAATTTGCTTACCGGGCTAAAGGTTAGCATGTTTAAAATACGTAAGTCGTTTTGTTCAACAAGTTTAAGTAGATAACTCATCAGTTGTTTGCATCAGAGCGACAATTTTTGAGATAGTTATTAAAACTGTTTAAAGGTTGTCAAACGTTGTTTCTCGTTGTATATCCTTTAATTCTAGAGTTAAATTGATAAATAACGTGTACGAATTTGTTTAACGCATTTGTTTTGGTTACTCGACGTCTCCGTTCTCGTGTAGCCTACATATTGCGTTTTTTTTTTAATTTGCTTACCGGGCTAAAGGTTAGCATGTTTAAAATACGTAAGTCGTTTTGTTCATCAAATTTAAGTAGATAACTCATCAGTTGTTTGCATCAGAGCGATAATTTTTGAGATAGTTATTAAAACTGTTTAAAGGTTGTCAAACGTTGTTTCTCGTTGTATATCCTTTAATTCTAGAGTTAAATTGATAAATAACGTGTACGAATTTGTTTAACGCATTTGTTTTGGTTACTCGACGTCTCCGTTCTTGTGTAGCCTACATATTGCGTTTTTTTTTTAATTTGCTTACCGGGCTAAAGGTTAGCATGTTTAAAATACGTAAGTCGTTTTGTTCAACAAATTTGAGTAGATAACTCATCAGTTGTTTGCATCAGAGCGATAATTTTTGAGATAGTTATTAAAACTGTTTAAAGGTTGTCAAATGTTGTTTCTCGTTGTATATCCTTTAATTCTAGAGTTAAATTGATAAATAACGTGTACGAATTTGTTGCTTACCGGGCTAAAGGTTAGCATGTTTAAAATACGTAAGTCGTTTTGTTCATCAAATTTAAGTAGATAACTCATCAGTTGTTTGCATCAGAGCGACAATTTTTGAGATAGTTATTAAAACTGTTTAAAGGTTGTCAAACGTTGTTTCTCGTTGTATATCCTTTAATCCTAGAGTTAAATTGATAAATAACGTGTACGAATTTGTTTAACGCATTTGTTTTTGTTACTCGACGTCTCCGTTCTCGTGTAGCCTACATATTGCGTTTTTTTTTTAATTTGCTTACCGGGCTAAAGGTTAGCATGTTTAAAATACGTAAGTCGTTTTGTTCATCAAATTTAAGTAGATAACTCATCAGTTGTTTGCATCAGAACGATAATTTTTGAGATAGTTATTAAAACTGTTTAAAGGTTGTCAAACGTTGTTTCTCGTTGTATATCCTTTAATTCTAGAGTTAAATTGATAAATAACGTGTACGAATTTGTTTAACGCATTTGTTTTGGTTACTCGACGTCTCCGTTCTCGTGTAGCTTACATATTGCGTTTTTTTTTAATTTGCTTACTGGGCTAAAGGTTAGCATGTTTAAAATACGTAAGTCGTTTTGTTCATCAAATTTAAGTAGATAACTCATCAGTTGTTTGCATCAGAGCGATAATTTTTGAGATAGTTATTAAAACTGTTTAAAGGTTGTCAAACGTTGTTGCTCGTTGTATATCCTTTAATTCTAGAGTTAAATTGATAAATAACGTGTACGAATTTGTTTAACGCATTTGTTTTGGTTACTCGACGTCTCCGTTCTCGTGTAGCCTACATATTGCGTTTTTTTTTAATTTGCTTACCGGGCTAAAGATTAGCATGTTTAAAAAACGTAAGTCGTTTTGTTCATCATATTTAAGTAGATAACTCATCAGTTGTTTGCATCAGAGCGATAATTTTTGAGATAGTTATTAAAACTGTTTAAAGGTTGTCAAACGTTGTTTCTCGTTGTATATCCTTTAATTCTAGAGTTAAATTGATAAATAACGTGTACGAATTTGTTTAACGCATTTGTTTTGGTTACTCAACGTCTCCGTTCTCGTGTAGCCTACATATTGCGTTTTTTTTTAATTTGCTTACCGGGCTAAAGGTTAGCATGCTTAAAATACGTAAGTCGTTTTGTTCAACAAATTTAAGTAGATAACTCATCAGTTGTTTGCATCAGAGCGACAATTTTTGAGATAGTTATTAAAACTGTTTAAAGGTTGTCAAACGTTGTTTCTCGTTGTATATCCTTTAATTCTAGAGTTAAATTGATAAATAACGTGTACGAATTTGTTTAACGCATTTGTTTTGGTCACTCGACGTCTCCGTTCTCGTGTAGCCTACATATTGCGTTTTTTTTTTAATTTGCTTACCGGGCTAAAGGTTAGCATGTTTAAAATACGTAAGTCGTTTTGTTCATCATATTTAAGTAGATAACTCATCAGTTGTTTGCATCAGAGCGATAATTTTTGAGATAGTTATTAAAACTGTTTAAAGGTTGTCAAACGTTGTTTCTCGTTGTATATCCTTTAATTCTAGAGTTAAATTGATAAATAACGTGTACGAATTTGTTTAACGCATTTGTTTTGGTTACTCGACGTCTCCGTTCTCGTGTAGCCTACATATTGCGTTTTTTTTTTTAATTTGCTTACCGGGCTAAAGGTTAGCATGTTTAAAATACGTCAGTCGTTTTGTTCATCAAATTTAAGTAGATAACTCATCAGTTGTTTGCATCAGAGCGATAATTTTTGAGATAGTTATTAAAACTGTTTAAAGGTTGTCAAACGTTGTTTCTCGTTGTATATCCTTTAATTCTAGAGTTAAATTGATAAATAACGTGTACGAATTTGTTTAACGCATTTGTTTTGGTTACTCGACGTCTCTGTTCTCGTGTAGCCTACATATTGCGTTTTTTTTTTAATTTGCTTACCGGGCTAAAGGTTAGCATGTTTAAAATACGTAAGTCGTTTTGTTCATCATATTTAAGTAGATAACTCATCAGTTGTTTGCATCAGAGCGATAATTTTTGAGATAGTTATTAAAACTGTTTAAAGGTTGTCAAACGTTGTTTCTCGTTGTATATCCTTTAATTCTAGAGTTAAATTGATAAATAACGTGTACGAATTTGTTTAACGCATTTGTTTTGGTTACTCGACGTCTCCGTTCTCGTGTAGCCTACATATTGCGTTTTTTTTATAATTTGCTTACCGGGCTAAAGGTTAGCATGTTTAAAATACGTAAGTCGTTTTGTTCATCAAATTTAAGTAGATAACTCATCAGTTGTTTGCATCAGAGCGATAATTTTTGAGATAGTTATTAAAACTGTTTAAAGGTTGTCAAACGTTGTTTCTCGTTGTATATCCTTTAATTCTAGAGTTAAATTGATAAATAACGTGTACGAATTTGTTTAACGCATTCGTTTTGGTTACTCGACGTCTCCGTTCTCGTGTAGCCTACATATTGCGTTTTTTTTTTAATTTGCTTACCGGGCTAAAGGTTAGCATGTTTAAAATACGTAAGTCGTTTTGTTCATCAAATTTAAGTAGATAACTCATCAGTTGTTTGCATCAGAGCGATAATTTTTGAGATAGTTATTAAAACTGTTTAAAGGTTGTCAAACGTTGTTTCTCGTTGTATATCCTTTAATTCTAGAGTTAAATTGATAAATAACGTGTACGAATTTGTTTAACGCATTTGTTTTGGTTACTCGACGTCTCCGTTCTCGTGTAGCCTACATATTGCGTTTTTTTTTTAATTTGCTTACCGGGCTAAAGGTTAGCATGTTTAAAATACGTAAGTCGTTTTGTTCAACAAATTTAAGTAGATAACTCATCAGTTGTTTGCATCAGAGCGATAATTTTTGAGATAGTTATTAAAACTGTTTAAAGGTTGTCAAACGTTGTTTCTCGTTGTATATCCTTTATTTCTAGAGTTAAATTGATAAATAACGTGTACGAATTTGTTTAACGCATTTGTTTTGGTTACTCGACGTCTCCGTTCTCGTGTAGCCTACATATTGCGTTTTTTTTTTAATTTGCTTACCGGGCTAAAGGTTAGCATGTTTAAAATACGTAAGTCGTTTTGTTCAACAAATTTAAGTAGATAACTCATCAGTTGTTTGCATCAGAGCGACAATTTTTGAGATAGTTATTAAAACTGTTTAAAGGTTGTCAAACGTTGTTTCTCGTTGTATATCCTTTAATTCTAGAGTTAAATTGATAAATAACGTGTACGAATTTGTTTAACGCATTTGTTTTGGTTACTCGACGTCTCCGTTCTCGTGTAGCCTACATATTGCGTTTTTTTTTTAATTTGCTTACCGGGCTAAAGGTTAGCATGTTTAAAATGCGTAAGTCGTTTTGTTCATCAAATTTAAGTAGATAACTCATCAGTTGTTTGCATCAGAGCGATAATTTTTGAGATAGTTATTAAAACTGTTTAAAGGTTGTCAAACGTTGTTTCTCGTTGTATATCCTTTAATTCTAGAGTTAAATTGATAAATAACGTGTACGAATTTGTTTAACGCATTTGTTTTGGTTACTCGACGTCTCCGTTCTCGTGTAGCCTACATATTGCGTTTTTTTTTAATTTGCTTACCGGGCTAAAGGTTAGCATGTTTAAAATACGTAAGTCGTTTTGTTCAACAAATTTGAGTAGATAACTCATCATGTTGTTTCTCGTTGTATATCCTTTAATTCTAGAGTTAAATTGATAAATAACGTGTACGAATTTGTTGCTTACCGGGCTAAAGGTTAGCATGTTTAAAATACGTAAGTCGTTTTGTTCATCAAATTTAAGTAGACAACTCATCAGTTGTTTGCATCAGAGCGAAAATTTTTGAGATAGTTATTAAAACTGTTTAAAGGTTGTCAAACGTTGTTTCTCGTTGTATATCCTTTAATCCTAGAGTTAAATTGATAAATAACGTGTACGAATTTGTTTAACGCATTTGTTTTGGTTACTCGACGTCTCCGTTCTCGTGTAGCCTACATATTGCGTTTTTTTTTTAGTTTGCTTACCGGGCTAAAGGTTAGCATGTTTAAAATACGTAAGTCGTTTTGTTCATCAAATTTAAGTAGATAACTCATCAGTTGTTTGCATCAGAGCGATAATTTTTGAGATAGTTATTAAAACTGTTTAAAGGTTGTCAAACGTTGTTTCTCGTTGTATATCCTTTAATTCTAGAGTTAAATTGATAAATAACGTGTACGAATTTTTTTAACGCATTTGTTTTGGTTACTCGACGTCTCCGTTCTCGTGTAGCTTACATATTGCGTTTTTTTTTAATTTGCTTACCGGGCTAAAGGTTAGCATGTTTAAAATTCGTAAGTCGTTTTGTTCATCAAATTTAAGTAGATAACTCATCAGTTGTTTGCATCAGAGCGATAATTTTTGAGATAGTTATTAAAACTGTTTAAAGGTTGTCAAACGTTGTTTCTCGTTGTATATCCTTTAACTCTCGAGTTAAATTGATAAATAACGTGTACGAATTTGCTTAACGCATTTGTTTTGGTTACTCGACGTCTCCGTTCTCGTGTAGCCTACATATTGCGTTTTTTTTTTAATTTGCTTACCGGGCTAAAGGTTAGCATGTTTAAAATACGTAAGTCGTTTTGTTCATCATATTTAAGTAGATAACTCATCAGTTGTTTGCATCAGAGCGATAATTTTTGAGATAGTTATTAAAACTGTTTAAAGGTTGTCAAACGTTGTTTCTCGTTGTATATCCTTTAATTCTAGAGTTAAATTGATAAATAACGTGTACGAATTTGTTTAACGCATTTGTTTTGGTTACTCGACGTCTCCGTTCTCGTGTAGCCTACATATTGCGTTTTTTTTTAATTTGCTTACCGGGCTAAAGGTTAGCATGCTTAAAATACGTAAGTCGTTTTGTTCAACAAATTTAAGTAGATAACTCATCAGTTGTTTGCATCAGAGCGACAATTTTTGAGATAGTTATTAAAACTGTTTAAAGGTTGTCAAACGTTGTTTCTCGTTGTATATCCTTTAATTCTAGAGTTAAATTGATAAATAACGTGTACGAATTTGTTTAACGCATTTGTTTTGGTTACTCGACGTCTCCGTTCTCGTGTAGCCTACATATTGCGTTTTTTTTTTTAATTTGCTTACCGGGCTAAAGGTTAGCATGTTTAAAATACGTAAGTCGCTTTGTTCATCATATTTAAGTAGATAACTCATCAGTTGTTTGCATCAGAGCGATAATTTTTGAGATAGTTATTAAAACTGTTTAAAGGTTGTCAAACGTTGTTTCTCGTTGTATATCCTTTAATTCTAGAGTTAAATTGATAAATAACGTGTACGAATTTGTTTAACGCATTTGTTTTGGTTACTCGACGTCTCCGTCCTCGTGTAGCCTACATATTGCGTTTTTTTTTTTAATTTGCTTACCGGGCTAAAGGTTAGCATGTTTAAAATACGTAAGTCGTTTTGTTCATCAAATTTAAGTAGATAACTCATCAGTTGTTTGCATCAGAGCGATAATTTTTGAGATAGTTATTAAAACTGTTTAAAGGTTGTCGAACGTTGCTTCTCGTTGTATATCCTTTAATTCTAGAGTTAAATTGATAAATAACGTGTACGAATTTGTTTAACGCATTTGTTTTGGTTACTCGACGTCTCCGTTCTCGTGTAGCCTACATATTGCGTTTTTTTTTTAAATTTGCTTACCGGGCTAAAGGTTAGCATGCTTAAAATACGTAAGTCGTTTTGTTCAACAAATTTAAGTAGATAACTCATCAGTTGTTTGCATCAGAGCGATAATTTTTGAGATAGTTATTAAAACTGTTTAAAGGTTGTCAAACGTTGTTTCTCGTTGTATATCCTTTAATTCTAGAGTTAAATTGATAAATAACGTGTACGAATTTGTTTAACGCATTTGTTTTGGTTACTCGACGTCTCCGTTCTCGTGTAGCCTACTATAGGGTTATCTACTTTAGTTATATATACTTTGTTTTTATAAATTATTTTTAAATCATTTTATTTTGTATAATATTTCAAAATGAAAATATTGGAAGTATCAAAAAAACATCTTTTAAAAAAATAAAGTTAAATATTTTCTAAATTCAAAATTAAAAAATAAATATTTAAATATTTGGTTAACCACCAAATATAAATGGCGATCGTACCAACGGACCTAAAATTATTTGAACGTGCATACTTGTAGAACGAATTTGGACTTAAATTAACTTTTATATGCAAAATTTTCGCTTCAACGTCAATAAATTATTTGAACAAGAATCTTTAAATTTTTAATACAATAGTGAACAATTATAAAATTAAAATCTCTACTATTACAATACAATATCTATCAATAATTCATGATAAGATACATTGCCTGAATCGCTTCAACTTCAAAAGGACTGTGCTAGTGATTTGGTGTTTGCTAAGAATCAACTAACTAAAATACCAGCATTTGTGTCTCTATTTACACGCCTTACTTTGCTGAATTTGTCATGCAATCAACTTTCTGATCTGCCGAAAGAATTGGGTGTCTGAATACGTTACGGGAGTTGAAAATATACAATAATCGTTTTGATCACATACAAAGCTGCCTCGATGAAACAAAAAAATCTTGAAATCCTATTAGCCAGTGATAATCGTATCAATCATATAGATACTTAAATCAAAAATTAAATATATATATATATTTTTGGCATTACGAAATTACCATTTCTTTTAGTCTACGACCACATTTATTTTTTAATTGTCACTAATATTCTACTAAACTAGTCATATAACATACAGCAATTTGTTTTTGAAAATTCACCTTTATTAAAATTTAAAAAATATCAAAATAAATGTAACACATAAAATTAATAGTATCAGTGTAATGAATGACCTGACTATTTGGTGAACTATATTGTTCAAAGTTTTATATTTTTCGACAACTTATATTTATATTTTATTTTTAAAAGTTTGTTTCTTCAATCTTTTGTTATATTATGAAACAAAAATTTTATCTAAACAAAATAATTCCATTTATAATACTAATGTTACATTACTTAAAAATGTATTTTAATTGGTTTAAAACAATAGTCAATTTATTATTTATATTAATTATGTACACTCTTTCTCCAGTTTATAATCAAAAATATATATCATTAACACATTTAAGAAATTTTGCAACAGACATACAAACTTCACAATACAAGTAAATTCATATTTAACAAACCTCATTTTCAATTAAAAAAAAACAAAAAAAAAGAGCAAAGAAATAAATTTAAATTTTTAAACTCAAACTAATTACTATAATCTATTTTAAAAAATCACAAAAGATTTCTTAAAATAATTTTTATTGACATATATTAATTCTTTCATATTGAAATTAAAATCATATGACAATTTCATATCACCGTCAAACGAATTAAGGAATCAACTTTTCATTCCTTATCAACAACTTGGACATACATTATGCAGAGTACAATTATATATTGAACATACATTCTGCATAATACAAGTTTTTAATTTTTGAGTAATTGTGCAAACAAAGTAGCCATCTACTATAATTCAACCTCATTCTAGGTTCATGAAAAACATAATTATAATTGACAATATTTAACAAACAGCTATTAAGTTATTTTTAACCTCAACAACATAACAATAACACAACCATATATTAATATACATAAAATATTAATACAATAACTAAACATAACAAATAAAATAAGCTATAAAGTACATCGAATCATCAAAAGATTGAGTACTTACATCAATACCAACATAAAGTTTTTACGCAATCAACACAAAATTATTAACATTTTAAAAATTTCGTTTCACTGGAGGGGGAGTATATGTAGAGTTATCTACTTATAACAAATATACTTGTTATATTTTAAATTTATTCTTATTATATTAGTTATTTTTTTATTATCAAAAAAAAATGAAAATATTTTAGTCATCAAAAATATCTTTTAAAGTAAATAAAGTTTAAATAAATTATTGAAAATAAATAGTTTTATTATAAACTATACCTACATATTGCGTTTTTTTTATAATTTGCTTATCGGGCTAAAGGTTAGCATGTTTAAAATACGTAAGTCGTTTTGTTCATCATATTTAAGTAGATAACTCATCAGTTGTTTGCATCAGAGCGATAATTTTTGAGATAGTTATTAAAACTGTTTAAAGGTTGTCAAACGTTGTTTCTCGTTGTATATCCTTTAATTCTAGAGTTAAATTGATGAATAACGTGTACGAATTTGTTTAACGCATTTGTTTTGGTTACTCGATGTCTCCGTTCTCGTGTAGCCTACATATTGCGTTTTTTTTTTAATTTGCTTACCGGGCTAAAGGTTAGCATGTTTAAAATACGTAAGTCGTTTTGTTCATCAAATTTAAGTAGATAACTCATCAGTTGTTTGCATCAGAGCGATAATTTTTGAGATAGTTATTAAAACTGTTTAAAGGTTGTCAAACGTTGTTTCTCGTTGTATATCCTTTAATTCTAGAGTTAAATTGATAAATAACGTGTACGAATTTGTTTAACGCATTTGTTTTGGTTACTCGACGTCTCCGTTCTCGTGTAGCCTACATATTGCGTTTTTTTTTTAATTTGCTTACCGGGCTAAAGGTTAGCATGTTTAAAATACGTAAGTCGTTTTGTTCATCAAATTTAAGTAGATAACTCATCAGTTGTTTGCATCAGAGCGATAATTTTTGAGATAGTTATTAAAACTGTTTAAAGGTTGTCAAACGTTGTTTCTCGTTGTATATCCTTTAATTCTAGAGTTAAATTGTTAAATAACGTGTACGAATTTGTTTAACGCATTTGTTTTGGTTACTCGACGTCTCCGTTCTCGTGTAGCCTACATATTGCGTTTTTTTTTTTAATTTGCTTACCGGGCTAAAGGTTAGCATGTTTAAAATACGTAAGTCGTTTTGTTCATCAAATTTAAGTAGATAACTCATCAGTTGTTTGCATCAGAGCGATAATTTTTGAGATAGTTATTAAAACTGTTTAAAGGTTGTCAAACGTTGTTTCTCGTTGTATATCCTTTAATTCTAGAGTTAAATTGATAAATAACGTGTACGAATTTTTTTAACGCATTTGTTTTGGTTACTCGACGTCTCCGTTCTCGTGTAGCTTACATATTGCGTTTTTTTTTAATTTGCTTACCGGGCTAAAGGTTAGCATGTTTAAAATTCGTAAGTCGTTTTGTTCATCAAATTTAAGTAGATAACTCATCAGTTGTTTGCATCAGAGCGATAATTTTTGAGATAGTTATTAAAACTGTTTAAAGGTTGTCAAACGTTGTTTCTCGTTGTATATCCTTTAATTCTCGAGTTAAATTGATAAATAACGTGTACGAATTTGTTTAACGCATTTGTTTTGGTTACTCGACGTCTCCGTTCTCGTGTAGCCTACATATTGCGTTTTTTTTTTAATTTGCTTACCGGGCTAAAGGTTAGCATGTTTAAAATACGTAAGTCGTTTTGTTCATCATATTTAAGTAGATAACTCATCAGTTGTTTGCATCAGAGCGATAATTTTTGAGATAGTTATTAAAACTGTTTAAAGGTTGTCAAACGTTGTTTCTCGTTGTATATCCTTTAATTCTAGAGTTAAATTGATAAATAACGTGTACGAATTTGTTTAACGCATTTGTTTTGGTTACTCGACGTCTCCGTTCTCGTGTAGCCTACATATTGCGTTTTTTTTTAATTTGCTTACCGGGCTAAAGGTTAGCATGCTTAAAATACGTAAGTCGTTTTGTTCAACAAATTTAAGTAGATAACTCATCAGTTGTTTGCATCAGAGCGACAATTTTTGAGATAGTTATTAAAACTGTTTAAAGGTTGTCAAACGTTGTTTCTCGTTGTATATCCTTTAATTCTAGAGTTAAATTGATAAATAACGTGTACGAATTTGTTTAACGCATTTGTTTTGGTTACTCGACGTCTCCGTTCTCGTGTAGCCTACATATTGCGTTTTTTTTTTTAATTTGCTTACCGGGCTAAAGGTTAGCATGTTTAAAATACGTAAGTCGCTTTGTTCATCATATTTAAGTAGATAACTCATCAGTTGTTTGCATCAGAGCGATAATTTTTGAGATAGTTATTAAAACTGTTTAAAGGTTGTCAAACGTTGTTTCTCGTTGTATATCCTTTAATTCTAGAGTTAAATTGATAAATAACGTGTACGAATTTGTTTAACGCATTTGTTTTGGTTACTCGACGTCTCCGTTCTCGTGTAGCCTACATATTGCGTTTTTTTTTTTAATTTGCTTACCGGGCTAAAGGTTAGCATGTTTAAAATACGTAAGTCGTTTTGTTCATCAAATTTAAGTAGATAACTCATCAGTTGTTTGCATCAGAGCGATAATTTTTGAGATAGTTATTAAAACTGTTTAAAGGTTGTCGAACGTTGCTTCTCGTTGTATATCCTTTAATTCTAGAGTTAAATTGATAAATAACGTGTACGAATTTGTTTAACGCATTTGTTTTGGTTACTCGACGTCTCCGTTCTCGTGTAGCCTACATATTGCGTTTTTTTTTTAAATTTGCTTACCGGGCTAAAGGTTAGCATGCTTAAAATACGTAAGTCGTTTTGTTCAACAAATTTAAGTAGATAACTCATCAGTTGTTTGCATCAGAGCGATAATTTTTGAGATAGTTATTAAAACTGTTTAAAGGTTGTCAAACGTTGTTTCTCGTTGTATATCCTTTAATTCTAGAGTTAAATTGATAAATAACGTGTACGAATTTGTTTAACGCATTTGTTTTGGTTACTCGACGTCTCCGTTCTCGTGTAGCCTACATATTGCGTTTTTTTTATAATTTGCTTATCGGGCTAAAGGTTAGCATGTTTAAAATACGTAAGTCGTTTTGTTCATCATATTTAAGTAGATAACTCATCAGTTGTTTGCATCAGAGCGATAATTTTTGAGATAGTTATTAAAACTGTTTAAAGGTTGTCAAACGTTGTTTCTCGTTGTATATCCTTTAATTCTAGAGTTAAATTGATGAATAACGTGTACGAATTAGTTTAACGCATTTGTTTTGGTTACTCGATGTCTCCGTTCTCGTGTAGCCTACATATTGCGTTTTTTTTTTAATTTGCTTACCGGGCTAAAGGTTAGCATGTTTAAAATACGTAAGTCGTTTTGTTCATCAAATTTAAGTAGATAACTCATCAGTTGTTTGCATCAGAGCGATAATTTTTGAGATAGTTATTAAAACTGTTTAAAGGTTGTCAAACGTTGTTTCTCGTTGTATATCCTTTAATTCTAGAGTTAAATTGATAAATAACGTGTACGAATTTGTTTAACGCATTTGTTTTGGTTACTCGACGTCTCCGTTCTCGTGTAGCCTACATATTGCGTTTTTTTTTTAATTTGCTTACCGGGCTAAAGGTTAGCATGTTTAAAATACGTAAGTCGTTTTGTTCATCAAATTTAAGTAGATAACTCATCAGTTGTTTGCATCAGAGCGATAATTTTTGAGATAGTTATTAAAACTGTTTAAAGGTTGTCAAACGTTGTTTCTCGTTGTATATCCTTTAATTCTAGAGTTAAATTGTTAAATAACGTGTACGAATTTGTTTAACGCATTTGTTTTGGTTACTCGACGTCTCCGTTCTCGTGTAGCCTACATATTGCGTTTTTTTTTTTAATTTGCTTACCGGGCTAAAGGTTAGCATGTTTAAAATACGTAAGTCGTTTTGTTCATCAAATTTAAGTAGATAACTCATCAGTTGTTTGCATCAGAGCGATAATTTTTGAGATAGTTATTAAAACTGTTTAAAGGTTGTCAAACGTTGTTTCTCGTTGTATATCCTTTAATTCTAGAGTTAAATTGATAAATAACGTGTACGAATTTGTTTAACGCATTTGTTTTGGTTACTCGACGTCTCCGTTCTCGTGTAGCCTACATATTGCGTTTTTTTTTTAAATTTGCTTACCGGGCTAAAGGTTAGCATGTTTAAAATACGTAAGTCGTTTTGTTCAACAAATTTAAGCAGATAACTCATCAGTTGTTTGCATCAGAGCGATAATTTTTGAGATAGTTATTAAAACTGTTTAAAGGTTGTCAAACGTTGTTTCTCGTTGTATATCCTTTAATTCTAGAGTTAAATTGATAAATAACGTGTACGAATTTGTTTAACGCATTTGTTTTGGTTACTCGACGTCTCCGTTCTCGTGTAGCCTACATATTGCGTTTTTTTTTTTAATTTGCTTACCGGGCTAAAGGTTAGCATGTTTAAAATACGTAAGTCGTTTTGTTCATCATATTTAAGTAGATAACTCATCAGTTGTTTGCATCAGAGCGATAATTTTTGAGATAGTTATTAAAACTGTTTAAAGGTTGTCAAACGTTGTTTCTCGTTGTATATCCTTTAATCCTAGAGTTAGATTGATAAATAACGTGTACGAATTTGTTTAGCGCATTTGTTTTGGTTACTCGACGTCTCCGTTCTCGTGTAGCCTACATATTGCGTTTTTTTTTTAATTTGCTTACCGGGCTAAAGGTTAGCATGTTTAAAATACGTAAGTCGTTTTGCTCATCAAATTTAAGTAGATAACTCATCAGTTGTTTGCATCAGAGCGATAATTATTGAGATAGTTATTAAAACTGTTTAAAGGTTGTCAAACGTTGTTTCTCGTTGTATATCCTTTAATTCTAGAGTTAAATTGATAAATAACGTGTACGAATTTGTTTAACGCATTTGTTTTGGTTACTCGACGTCTCCGTTCTCGTGTAGCCTTCATATTGCGTTTTTTTTTTAATTTGCTTACCGGGCTAAATGTTAGCATGTTTAAAATACGTAAGTCGTTTTGTTCATCAAATTTAAGTAGATAACTCATCAGTTGTTTGCATCAGAGCGACAATTTTTGAGATAGTTATTAAAACTGTTTAAAGGTTGTCAAACGTTGTTTCTCGTTGTATATCCTTTAATTCTAGAGTTAAATTGATAAATAACGTGTACGAATTTGTTTAACGCATTTGTTTTGGTTACTCGACGTCTCCGTTCTCGTGTAGCCTACATATTGCGTTTTTTTTTTTTTAATTTGCTTACCGGGCTAAAGGTTAGCATGTTTAAAATACGTAAGTCGTTTTGTTCATCATATTTAAGTAGATAACTCATCAGTTGTTTGCATCAGAGCGATAATTTTTGAGATAGTTATTAAAACTGTTTAAAGGTTGTCAAACGTTGTTTCTCGTTGTATATCCTTTAATTCTAGAGTTAAATTGATAAATAACGTGTACGAATTTGTTTAACGCATTTGTTTTGGTTACTCGACGTCTCCGTTCTCGTGTAGCCTACATGTTGCGTTTTTTTTTTAATTTGCTTACCGGGCTAAAGGTTAGCATGTTTAAAATACGTAAGTCGTTTTGTTCATCATATTTAAGTAGATAACTCATCAGTTGTTTGCATCAGAGCGATAATTTTTGAGATAGTTATTAAAACTGTTTAAAGGTTGTCAAACGTTGTTTCTCGTTGTATATCCTTTAATTCTAGAGTTAAATTGATAAATAACGTGTACGAATTTGTTTAACGCATTTGTTTTGGTTACTCGACGTCTCCGTTCTCGTGTAGCCTACATATTGCGTTTTTTTTTTAATTTGCTTACCGGGCTAAAGGTTAGCATGCTTAAAATACGTAAGACGTTTTGTTCAACAAATTTGAGTAGATAACTCATCAGTTGTTTGCATCAGAGCGACAATTTTTGAGATAGTTATTAAAACTGTTTAAAGGTTGTCAAACGTTGTTTCTCGTTGTATATCCTTTAATTCTGGAGTTAAATTGATAAATAACGTGTACGAATTTGTTTAACGCATTTGTTTTGGTTACTCGACGTCTCCGTTCTCGTGTAGCCTACATATTGCGTTTTTTTTTTAATTTGCTTACCGGGCTAAAGGTTAGCATGTTTAAAATACGTAAGTCGTTTTGTTCATCATATTTAAGTAGATAACTCAGCAGTTGTTTGCATCAGAGCGACAATTTTTGAGATAGTTATTAAAACTGTTTAAAGGTTGTCAAACGTTGTTTCTCGTTGTATATCCTTTAATTCTACAGTTAAATTGATAAATAACGTGTACGAATTTGTTTAACGCATTTGTTTTGGTTACTCGACGTCTCCGTTCTCGTGTAGCCTACATATTGCGTTTTTTTTTTTAATTTGCTTACCGGGCTAAAGGTTAGCATGTTTAAAATACGTAAGTCGTTTTGTTCATCAAATTTAAGTAGATAACTCATCAGTTGTTTGCATCAGAGCGATAATTTTTGAGATAGTTATTAAAACTGTTTAAAGGTTGTCAAACGTTGTTTCTCGTTGAATATCCTTTAATTCTAGAGTTAAATTGATAAATAACGTGTACGAATTTGTTTAACGCATTTGTTTTGGTTACTCGACGTCTCCGTTCTCGTGTAGCCTACATATTGCGTTTTTTTTTTAATTTGCTTACCGGGCTAAAGGTTAGCATGTTTAAAATACGTAAGTCGTTTTGTTCATCATATTTAAGTAGATAACTCATCAGTTGTTTGCATCAGAGCGATAATTTTTGAGATAGTTATTAAAACTGTTTAAAGGTTGTCAAACGTTGTTTCTCGTTGTATATCCTTTAATTCTAGAGTTAAGTTGATAAATAACGTGTAAGAATTTGTTTAACGCATTTGTTTTGGTTACTCGACGTCTCCGTTCTCGTGTAGCCTACATATTGCGTTTTTTTTTTTTAATTTGCTTACCGGGCTAAAGGTTAGCATGTTTAAAATACGTAAGTCGTTTTGTTCATCAAATTTAAGTTGATAACTCATCAGTTGTTTGCATCAGAGCGATAATTTTTGAGATAGTTATTAAAACTGTTTAAAGGTTTTCAAACGTTGTTTCTCGTTGTATATCCTTTAATTCTAGAGTTAAATTGATAAATAACGTGTACGAATTTGTTTAACGCATTTGTTTTGGTTACTCGACGTCTCCGTTCTCGTGTAGCCTACATATTGCGTTTTTTTTTTAATTTGCTTACCGGGCTAAAGGTTAGCATGTTTAAAATACGTAAGTCGTTTTGTTCATCAAATTTAAGTAGATAACTCATCAGTTGTTTGCATCAGAGCCATAATTTTTGAGATAGTTTTTAAAACTGTTTAAAGGTTGTCAAACGTTGTTTCTCGTTGTATATCCTTTAATTCTAGAGTTAAATTGATAAATAACGTGTACGAATTTGTTTAACGCATTTTTTTTGGTTACTCGACGTCTCCGTTCTCGTGTAGCCTACATATTGCGTTTTTTTTTTTTATTTGCTTACCGGGCTAAAGGTTAGCATGTTTAAAATACGTAAGTCGTTTTGTTCATCAAATTTAAGTAGATAACTCATCAGTTGTTTGCATCAGAGCGATAATTTTTGAGATAGTTATTAAAACTATTTAAAGGTTGTCAAACGTTGTTTCTCGTTGTATATCCTTTTATTCTAGAGTTAAATTGATAAATAACGTGTACGAATTTGTTTAACGCATTTGTTTTGGTTACTCGACGTCTTCGTTCTCGTGTAGCCTACATATTGCGTTTTTTTTTTAATTTGCTTACCGGGCTAAAGGTTAGCATGTTTAAAATACGTAAGTCATTTTGTTCATCAAATTTAAGTAGATAACTCATCAGTTGTTTGCATCAGAGCGACAATTTTTGAGATAGTTATTAAAACTGTTTAAAGGTTGTCAAACGTTGTTTCTCGTTGTATATCCTTTAATTCTAGAGTTAAATTGATAAATAACGTGTACGAATTTATTTAACGCATTTGTTTTGGTTACTCGACGTCTCCGTTCTCGTGTAGCCTACATATTGCGTTTTTTTTTTTAATTTGCTTACCGGGCTAAAGGTTAGCATGTTTAAAATACGTAAGTCGTTTTGTTCATCAAATTTAAGTAGATAACTCATCAGTTGTTTGCATCAGAGCGATAATTTTTGAGATAGTTATTAAAACTGTTTAAAGGTTGTCAAACGTTGTTTCTCGTTGTATATCCTTTAATTCTAGAGTTAAATTGATAAATAACGTGTACGAATTTGTTTAACGCATTTGTTTTGGTTACTCGACGTCTCCGTTCTCGTGTAGCCTACATATTCCGTTTTTTTTTTAATTTGCTTACCGGGCTAAAGGTTAGCATGTTTAAAATACGTAAGTCGTTTTGTTCATCATATTTAAGTAGATAACTCATCAGTTGTTTGCATCAGAGCGATAATTTTTGAGATAGTTATTAAAACTGTTTAAAGGTTGTCAAACGTTGTTTCTCGTTGTATATCCTTTAATTCTAGAGTTAAATTGATAAATAACGTGTACGAATTTGTTTAACGCATTTGTTTTGGTTACTCGACGTCTCCGTTCTCGTGTAGCCTACATATTGCGTTTTTTTTTTATTTGCTTACCGGGCTAAAGGTTAGCATGTTTAAAATACGTAAGTCGTTTTGTTCATCAAATTTAAGTAGATAACTCATCAGTGGTTTGCATCAGAGCGATAATTTTTGAGATAGTTATTAAAACTATTTAAAGGTTGTCAAACGTTGTTTCTCGTTGTATATCCTTTAATTCTAGAGTTAAATTGATAAATAACGTGTACGAATTTGTTTAACGCATTTGTTTTGGTTACTCGACGTCTTCGTTCTCGTGTAGCCTACATATTGCGTTTTTTTTTTAATTTGCTTACCGGGCTAAAGGTTAGCATGTTTAAAATACGTAAGTCATTTTGTTCATCAAATTTAAGTAGATAACTCATCAGTTGTTTGCATCAGAGCGACAATTTTTGAGATAGTTATTAAAACTGTTTAAAGGTTGTCAAACGTTGTTTCTCGTTGTATATCCTTTAATTCTAGAGTTAAATTGATAAATAACGTGTACGAATTTATTTAACGCATTTGTTTTGGTTACTCGACGTCTTCGTTCTCGTGTAGCCTACATATTGCGTTTTTTTTTTAATTTGCTTACCGGGCTAAAGGTTAGCATGTTTAAAATACGTAAGTCATTTTGTTCATCAAATTTAAGTAGATAACTCATCAGTTGTTTGCATCAGAGCGACAATTTTTGAGATAGTTATTAAAACTGTTTAAAGGTTGTCAAACGTTGTTTCTCGTTGTATATCCTTTAATTCTAGAGTTAAATTGATAAATAACGTGTACGAATTTGTTTAACGCATTTGTTTTGGTTACTCGACGTCTCCGTTCTCGTGTAGCCTACATATTGCGTTTTTTTTTTTATTTGCTTACCGGGCTAAAGGTTAGCATGTTTAAAATACGTAAGTCGTTTTGTTCATCATATTTAAGTAGATAACTCATCAGTTGTTTGCATCAGAGCGATAATTTTTGAGATAGTTATTAAAACTGTTTAAAGGTTGTCAAACGTTGTTTCTCGTTGTATATCCTTTAATTCTAGAGTTAAATTGATAAATAACGTGTACGAATTTGTTTAACGTATTTGTTTTGGTTACTCGACGTCTCCGTTCTCGTGTAGCCTACATATTGCGTTTTTTTTTTAATTTGCTTACCGGGCTAAAGGTTAGCATGTTTAAAATACGTAAGTCATTTTGTTCATCAAATTTAAGTAGATAACTCATCAGTTGTTTGCATCAGAGCGACAATTTTTGAGATAGTTATTAAAACTGTTTGAAGGTTGTCAAACGTTGTTTCTCGTTGTATATCCTTTAATTCTAGAGTTAAATTGATAAATAACGTGTACGAATTTATTTAACGCATTTGTTTTGGTTACTCGACGTCTCCGTTCTCGTGTAGCCTACATATTGCGTTTTTTTTTTTAATTTGCTTACCGGGCTAAAGGTTAGCATGTTTAAAATACGTAAGTCGTTTTGTTCATCAAATTTAAGTAGATAACTCATCAGTTGTTTGCATCAGAGCGATAATTTTTGAGATAGTTATTAAAACTGTTTAAAGGTTGTCAAACGTTGTTTCTCGTTGTATATTCTTTAATTCTAGAGTTAAATTGATAAATAACGTGTACGAATTTGTTTAACGCATTTGTTTTGGTTACTCGACGTCTCCGTTCTCGTGTAGCCTACATATTGCGTTTTTTTTAAATTTGCTTACCGGGCTAAAGGTTAGCATGTTTAAAATACGTAAGTCGTTTTGTTCATCAAATTTAAGTAGATAACTCATCAGTTGTTTGCATCAGAGCGATAATTTTTGAGATAGTTATTAAAACTGTTTAAAGGTTGTCAAACGTTGTTTCTCGATGTATATCCTTTAATTCTAGAGTTAAATTGATAAATAACGTGTACGAATTTGTTTAACGCATTTGTTTTGGTTACTCGACGTATCCGTTCTCGTGTAGCCTAAATATTGCGTTTTTTTTTTAATTTGCTTACCGGGCTAAAGGTTAGCATGTTTAAAATACGTAAGTCAAATTTAAGTAGATAACTCATCAGTTGTTTGCATCAGAGCGATAATTTTTGAGATAGTTATTAAAACTGTTTAAAGGTTGTCAAACGTTGTTTCTCGTTGTATATCCTTTAATTCTAGAGTTAAATTGATAAATAACGTGTACGAATTTGTTTAACGCATTTGGTTTGGTTACTCGACGTCTCCGTTCTCGTGTAGCCTACATATTGCGTTTTTTTTTTAATTTGCTTACCGGGCTAAAGGTTAGCATGTTTAAAATACGTAAGTCGTTTTGTTCATCATATTTAAGTAGATAACTCATCAGTTGTTTGCATCAGAGCGACAATTTTTGAGATAGTTATTAAAACGGTTTAAAGGTTGTCAAACGTTGTTTCTCGTTGTATATCCTTTAATTCTAGAGTTAAATTGATAAATAACGTGTATGAATTTGTTTAACGCATTTGTTTTGGTTACTCGACGTCTCCGTTCTCGTGTAGCCTACATATTGCGTTTTTTTTTTAATTTGCTTACCGGGCTAAAGGTTAGCATGTTTAAAATACGTAAGTCGTTTTGTTCATCAAATTTAAGTAGATAACTCATCAGTTGTTTGCATCAGAGCGATAATTTTTGAGATAGTTATTAAAACTGTTTAAAGGTTGTCAAACGTTGTTTCTCGTTGTATATCCTTTAATTCTAGAGTTAAATTGATAAATAACGTGTACGAATTTGTTTAACGCATTTGTTTTGGTTACTCGACGTCTCCGTTCTCGTGTAGCCTACATATTGCGTTTTTTTTTTAATTTGCTTACCGGGCTAAAGGTTAGCATGTTTAAAATACGTAAGTCGTTTTGTTTATCAAATTTAAGTAGATAACTCATCAGTTGTTTGCATCAGAGCGATAATTTTTGAGATAGTTATTAAAACTGTTTAAAGGTTGTCAAACGTTGTTTCTCGTTGTATATCCTTTAATTCTAGAGTTAAATTGATAAATAACGTGTACGAATTTGTTTAACGCATTTGTTTTGGTTACTCGACGTCTCCGTTCTCGTGTAGCCTACATATTGCGTTTTTTTTTTTTAATTTGCTTACCGGGCTAAAGGTTAGCATGTTTAAAATACGTAAGTCGTTTTGTTCATCATATTTAAGTAGATAACTCATCAGTTGTTTGCATCAGAGCGATAATTTTTGAGATAGTTATTAAAACTGTTTAAAGGTTGTCAAACGTTGTTTCTCGTTGTATATCCTTTAATTCTAGAGTTAAATTGATAAATAACGTGTACGAATTTGTTTAACGCATTTGTTTTGGTTACTCGACGTCTCCGTTCTCGTGTAGCCTACATATTGCGTTTTTTTTTTAATTTGCTTACCGGGCTAAAGGTTAGCATGTTTAAAATACGTAAGTCGTTTTGTTCATCAAATTTAAGTAGATAACTCATCAGTTGTTTGCATTAGAGCGATAATTTTTGAGATAGTTATTAAAACTGTTTAAAGGTTGTCAAACGTTGTTTCTCGTTGTATATCCTTTAATTCTAGAGTTAAATTGATAAATAACGTGTACGAATTTGTTTAACGCATTTGTTTTGGTTACTCGACGTCTCCGTTCTCGTGTAGCCTACATATTGCGTTTTTTTTTTAACTTGCTTACCGGGCTAAAGGTTAGCATGCTTAAAATACGTAAGTCGTTTTGTTCAACAAATTTAAGTAGATAACTCATCAGTTGTTTGCATCAGAGCGATAATTTTTGAGATAGTTATTAAAACTGTTTAAAGTTTGTCAAACGTTGTTTCTCGTTGTATATCCTTTAATTCTAGAGTTAAATTGATAAATAACGTGTACGAATTTGTTTAACGCATTTGTTTTGGTTACTCGACGTCTCCGTTCTCGTGTAGCCTACATATTGCGTTTTTTTTTTAATTTGCTTACCGGGCTAAAGGTTAGCATGTTTAAAATACGTAAGTCGTTTTGTTCATCAAATTTAAGTAGATAACTCATCAGTTGTTTGCATCAGAGCGATAATTTTTGAGATAGTTATTAAAACTGTTTAAAGGTTGTCAAACGTTGTTTCTCGTTGTATATCCTTTAATTCTAGAGTTAATTGATAAATAACGTGTACGAATTTGTTTAACGCATTTGTTTTGGTTACTCGACGTCTCCGTTCTCGTGTAGCCTGCATATTGCGTTTTTTTTTAATTTGCTTACCGGGCTAAAGGTTAGCATGTTTAAAATACGTAAGTCGTTTTGTTCATCATATTTAAGTAGATAACTCATCAGTTGTTGCATCAGAGCGATAATTTTTGAGATAGTTATTAAAACTGTTTAAAGGTTGTCAAACGTTGTTTCTCGTTGTATATCCTTTAATTCTAGAGTTAAATTGATAAATAACGTGTACGAATTTGTTTAACGCATTTGTTTTGGTTACTCGACGTCTCCGTTCTCGTGTAGCCTACATATTGCGTTTTTTTTTTAATTTGCTTACCGGGCTAAAGGTTAGCATGTTTAAAATACGTAAGTCGTTTTGTTCATCAAATTTAAGTAGATAACTCATCAGTTGTTTGCATCAGAGCGATAATTTTTGAGATAGTTATTAAAACTGTTTAAAGGTTGTCAAACGTTGTTTCTCGTTGTATATCCTTTAATTCTAGAGTTAAATTGATAAATAACGTGTACGAATTTGTTTAACGCATTTGTTTTGGTTACTCGACGTCTCCGTTCTCGTGTAGCCTACATATTGCGTTTTTTTTTTAATTTGCTTACCGAGCTAAAGGTTAGCATGCTTAAAATACGTAAGTCGTTTTGTTCAACAAATTTAAGTAGATAACTCATCAGTTGTTTGCATCAGAGCGATAATTTTTGAGATAGTTATTAAAACTGTTTAAAGGTTGTCAAACGTTGTTTCTCGTTGTATATCCTTTAATTCTAGAGTTAAATTGATAAATAACGTGTACGAATTTGTTTAACGCATTTGTTGTGGTTACTCGACGTCTCCGTTCTCGTGTAGCCTACATATTGCATTTTTTTTATAATTTGCTTACCGGGCTAAAGGTTAGCATGTTTAAAATACGTAAGTCGTTTTGTTCATCAAATTTAAGTAGATAACTCATCAGTTGTTTGCATCAGAGCGATAATTTTTGAGATAGTTATTAAAACTGTTTAAAGGTTGTCAAACGTTGTTTCTCGTTGTATATCCTTTAATTCTAGAGTTAAATTGATAAATAACGTGTACGAATTTGTTTAACGCATTTGTTTTGGTTACTCGACGTCTCCGTTCTCGTGTAGCCTACATATTGCGTTTTTTTTTTAATTTGCTTACCGGGCTAAAGGTTAGCATGTTTAAAATACGTAAGTCGTTTTGTTCATCAAATTTAAGTAGATAACTCATCAGTTGTTTGCATCAGAGCGATAATTTTTGAGATAGTTATTAAAACTGTTTAAAGGTTGTCAAACCTTGTTTCTCGTTGTATATCCTTTAATTCTAGAGTTAAATTGATAAATAACGTGTACGAATTTGTTTAACGCATTCGTTTTGGTTACTCGACGTCTCCGTTCTCGTGTAGCCTACATATTGCGTTTTTTTTTTAATTTGCTTACCGGGCTAAAGGTTAGCATGTTTAAAATACGTAAGTCGTTTTGTTCATCAAATTTAAGTAGATAACTCATCAGTTGTTTGCATCAGAGCGACAATTTTTGAGATAGTTATTAAAACTGTTTAAAGGTTGTCAAACGTTGTTTCTCGTTGTATATCCTTTAATTCTAGAGTTAAATTGATAAATATCGTGTACGAATTTGTTTAACGCATTTGTTTTGGTTACTCGACGTCTCCGTTCTCGTGTAGCCTACATATTGCATTTTTTTTTTAGTTTGCTTACCGGGCTAAAGGTTAGCATGTTTAAAATACGTAAGTCGTTTTGTTCATCAAATTTAAGTAGATAACTCATCAGTTGTTTGCATCAGAGCGATAATTTTTGAGATAGTTATTAAAACTGTTTAAAGGTTGTCAAACGTTGTTTCTCGTTGTATATCCTTTAATTCTAGAGTTAAATTGATAAATAACGTGTACGAATTTGTTTAACGCATTTGTTTTGGTTACTCGACGTCTCCGTTCTCGTGTAGCCTACATATTGCGTTTTTTTTTAATTTGCTTACCGGGCTAAAGGTTAGCATGTTTAAAATACGTAAGTCGTTTTGTTCATCAAATTTAAGTAGATAACTCATCAGTTGTTTGCATCAGAGCGACAATTTTTGAGATAGTTATTAAAACTGTTTAAAGGTTGTCAAACGTTGTTTCTCGTTGTATATCCTTTAATTCTAGAGTTAAATTGATAAATAACGTGTACGAAATTGTTTAACGCATTTGTTTTGGTTACTCGAAGTCTCCGTTCTCGTGTAGCCTACATATTGCGTTTTTTTTTTTATTTGCTTACCGGGCTAAAGGTTAGCATGTCTAAAATACGTAAGTCGTTTTGTTCATCAAATTTAAGTAGATAACTCATCAGTTGTTTGCATCAGAGCGATAATTTTTGAGATAGTTATTAAAACTGTTTAAAGGTTGTCAAACGTTGTTTCTCGTTGTATATCCTTTAATTCTAGAGTTAAATTGATAAATAACGTGTACGAATTTGTTTAACGCATTTGTTTTGGTTACTCCACGTCTCCGTTCTCGTGTAGCCTACATATTGCGTTTTTTTTTTTATTTGCTTACCGGGCTAAAGGTTAGCATGTTTAAAATACGTAAGTCGTTTTGTTCATCAAATTTAAGTAGATAACTCATCAGTTGTTTGCATCAGAGCGACAATTTTTGTGATAGTTATTAAAACTGTTTAAAGGTTGTCAAACGTTGTTTCTCGTTGTATATCCTTTAATCCTAGAGTTAAATTGATAAATAACGTGTACGAATTTGTTTAACGCATTTGTTTTGGTTACTCGACGTCTCCGTTCTCGTGTAGCCCACATATTGCTTTTTTTTTTTTAATTTGCTTACCGGGCTAAAGGTTAGCATGTTTAAAAACGTAAGTCGTTTTGTTCATCAAATTTAAGTAGATAACTCATCAGTTGTTTGCATCAGAGCGACAATTTTTGAGATAGTTATTAAAACTGTTTAAAGGTTGTCAAACGTTGTTTCTCGTTGTATATCCTTTAATTCTAGAGTTAAATTGATAAATAACGTGTACGAATTTGTTTAACGTATTTGTTTTGGTTACTCGACGTCTCCGTTCTCGTGTAGCCTACATATTGCGTTTTTTTTTTAATTTGCTTACCGGGCTAAAGGCTAGCATGTTTAAAATACGTAAGTCGTTTTGTTCATCAAATTTAAGTAGATAACTCATCAGTTGTTTGCATCAGAGCGATAATTTTTGAGATAGTTATTAAAACTGTTTAAAGGTTGTCAAACGTTGTTTCTCGTTGTATATCCTTTAATTCTAGAGTTAAATTGATAAATAACGTGTACGAATTTGTTTAACGCATTTGTTTTGGTTACTCGACGTCTCCGTTCTCGTGTAGCCTACATATTGCGTTTTTTCTTTAATTTGCTTACCGGGCTAAAGGTTAGCATGTTTAAAATACGTAAGTCGTTTTGTTCATCATATTTAAGTAGATAACTCATCAGTTGTTTGCATCAGAGCGATAATTTTTGAGATAGTTATTAAAACTGTTTAAAGGTTGTCAAACGTTGTTTCTCGTTGTATATCCTTTAATTCTAGAGTTAAATTGATAAATAACGTGTACGAATTTGTTTAACGCATTTGTTTTGGTTACTCGACGTCTCCGTTCCCGTGTAGCCTACATATTGCGTTTTTTTTTTAATTTGCTTACCGGGCTAAAGGTTAGCATGTTTAAAATACGTAAGTCGTTTTGTTCATCAAATTTAAGTAGATAACTCATCAGTTGTTTGCATCAGAGCGATAATTTTTGAGATAGTTATTAAAACTGTTTAAAGGTTGTCAAACGTTGTTTCTCGTTGTATATCCTTTGATTCTAGAGTTAAATTGATAAATAACGTGTACGAATTTGTTTAACGCATCTGTTTTGGTTACTCGACGTCTCCGTTCTCGTGTAGTCTACATATTGCGTTTTTTTTTTAATTTGCTTACCGGGCTAAAGGTTAGCATGTTTAAAATACGTAAGTCGTTTTGTTCATCATTTTTAAGTAGATAACTCATCAGTTGTTTGCATCAGAGCGATAATTTTTGAGATAGTTATTAAAACTGTTTAAAGGTTGTCAAACGTTGTTTCTCGTTGTATATCCTGTAATTCTAGAGTTAAATTGATAAATAACATGTACGAATTTGTTTAACGCATTTGTTTTGGTTACTCGACGTCTCCGTTCTCGTGTAGCCTACATATTGCGTTTTTTTTTTAATTTGCTTACCGGGCTAAAGGTTAGCATGTTTAAAATACGTAAGTCGTTTTGTTCATCAAATTTAAGTAGATAACTCATCAGTTGTTTGCATCAGAGCGATAATTTTTGAGATAGTTATTAAAACTGTTTAAAGGTTGTCAAACGTTGTTTCTCGTTGTATATCCTTTAATTCTAGAGTTAAATTGATAAATAACGTGTACGAATTTGTTTAACGCATTTGTTTTGGTTACTCGACGTCTCCGTTCTCGTGTAGCCTACATATTGCGTTTTTTTTTTAATTTGCTTACCCGGCTAAAGGTTAGCATGCTTAAAATACGTAAGTCGTTTTGTTCAACAAATTTGAGTAGATAACTCATCAGTTGTTTGCATCAGAGCGACAATTTTTGAGATAGTTATTAAAATTGTTTAAAGGCTGTCAAACGTTGTTTCTCGTTGTATATCCTTTAATTCTAGAGTTAAATTGATAAATAACGTGTACGAATTTTTTTAACGCATTTGTTTTGGTTACTCGACGTTCCGTTCTCGTGTAGCCTACATATTGCGTTTTTTTTTTTAATTTGCTTACCGGGCTAAAGGTTAGCATGTTTAAAATACGTAAGTCGTTTTGTTCATCAAATTTAAGTAGATAACTCATCAGTTGTTTGCATCAGAGCGACAATTTTTGAGATAGTTATTAAAACTGTTTAAAGGTTGTCAAACGTTGTTTCTCGTTGTATATCCTTTAATTCTAGAGTTAAATTGATAAATAACGTGTACGAATTTGTTTAACGCATTTGTTTTGGTTACTCGACGTCTCCGTTCTCGTGTAGCCTACATATTGCGTTTTTTTTTTAATTTGCTTACCGGGCTAAAGGTTAGCATGTTTAAAATACGTAAGTCGTTTTGTTCATCAAATTTAAGTAGATAACTCATCAGTTGTTTGCATCAGAGCGATAATTTTTGAGATAGTTATTAAAACTGTTTAAAGGTTGTCAAACGTTGTTTCTCGTTGTATATCCTTTAATTCTAGAGTTAAATTGATAAATAACGTGTACGAATTTGTTTAACGCATTTGTTTTGGTTACTCGACGTCTCCGTTCTCGTGTAGCCTACATATTGCGTTTTTTCTTTAATTTGCTTACCGGGCTAAAGGTTAGCATGTTTAAAATACGTAAGTCGTTTTGTTCATCATATTTAAGTAGATAACTCATCAGTTGTTTGCATCAGAGCGATAATTTTTGAGATAGTTATTAAAACTGTTTAAAGGTTGTCAAACGTTGTTTCTCGTTGTATATCCTTTAATTCTAGAGTTAAATTGATAAATAACGTGTACGAATTTGTTTAACGCATTTGTTTTGGTTACTCGACGTCTCTGTTCCCGTGTAGCCTACGTATTGCGTTTTTTTTTTAATTTGCTTACCGGGCTAAAGGTTAGCATGTTTAAAATACGTAAGTCGTTTTGTTCATCAAATTTAAGTAGATAACTCATCAGTTGTTTGCATCAGAGCGATCATTTTTGAGATAGTTATTAAAACTGTTTAAAGGTTGTCAAACGTTGTTTCTCGTTGTATATCCTTTAATTCTAGAGTTAAATTGATAAATAACGTGTACGAATTTGTTTAACGCATTTGTTTTGGTTACTCGACGTCTCCGTTCTCGTGTAGTCTACATATTGCGTTTTTTTTTTAATTTGCTTACCGGGCTAAAGGTTAGCATGTTTAAAATACGTAAGTCGTTTTGTTCATCATATTTAAGTAGATAACTCATCAGTTGTTTGCATCAGAGCGATAATTTTTGAGATAGTTATTAAAACTGTTTAAAGGTTGTCAAACGTTGTTTCTCGTTGTATATCCTTTAATTCTAGAGTTAAATTGATAAATAACGTGTACGAATTTGTTTAACGCATTTGTTTTGGTTACTCGACGTCTCCGTTCTCGTGTAGCCTACATATTGCGTTTTTTTTTAATTTGCTTACCGGGCTAAAGGTTACCATGTTTAAAATACGTAAGTCGTTTTGTTCATCATATTTAAGTAGATAACTCATCAGTTGTTTGCATCAGAGCGACAATTTTTGAGATAGTTATTAAAACTGTTTAAAGGTTGTCAAACGTTGTTTCTCGTTGTATATCCTTTAATTCTAGAGTTAAATTGATAAATAACGTGTACGAAATTGTTTAACGCATTTGTTTTGGTTACTCGACGTCTCCGTTCTCGTGTAGCCTACATATTGCGTTTTTTTTTTAAATTTGCTTACCGGGCTAAAGGTTAGCATGTTTAAAATACGTAAGTCGTTTTGTTCATCAAATTTAAGTAGATAACTCATCAGTTGTTTGCATCAGAGCGATAATTTTTGAGATAGTTATTAAAACTGTTTAAAGGTTGTCAAACGTTGTTTCTCGTTGTATATCCTTTAATTCTAGAGTTAAATTGATAAATAACGTGTACGAATTTGTTTAACGCATTTGTTTTGGTTACTCGACGTCTCCGTTCTCGTGTAGCCTACATATTGCGTTTTTTTTTTAATTTGCTTACCGGGCTAAAGGTTAGCATGCTTAAAATACGTAAGTCGTTTTGTTCAACAAATTTGAGTAGATAACTGATCAGTTGTTTGCATCAGAGCGACAATTTTTGAGATAGTTATTAAAATTGTTTAAAGGTTGTCAAACGTTGTTTCTCGTTGTATATCCTTTAATTCTAGAGTTAAATTGATAAATAACGTGTACGAATTTGTTTAACGCATTTGTTTTGGTTACTCGACGTCTCCGTTCTCGTGTAGCTTACATATTGCGTTTTTTTTTTAATTTGCTTACCGGGCTAAAGGTTAGCATGTTTAAAATACGTAAGTCGTTTTGTTCATCATATTTAAGTAGATAATTCATCAGTTGTTTGCATCAGAGCGATAACTTTTGAGATAGTTATTAAAACTGTTTAAAGGTTGTCAAACGTTGTTTCTCGTTGTATATCCTTTAATTCTAGAGTTAAATTGATAAATAACGTGTACGAATTTGTTTAACGCATTTGTTTTGGTTACTCGACGTCTCCGTTCTCGTGTAGCCTACATATTGCGTTTTTTTTTTAATTTGCTTACCGGGCTAAAGGTTAGCATGTTTAAAATACGTGAGTCGTTTTGTTCATCATATTTAAGTAGATAACTCATCAGTTGTTTGCATCAGAGCGATAATTTTTGAGATAGTTATTAAAACTGTTTAAAGGTTGTCAAACGTTGTTTCTCGTTGTATATCCTTTAATTCTAGAGATAAATTGATAAATAACGTGTACGAAATTGTTTAACGCATTTGTTTTGGTTACTCGACGTCTCCGTTCTCGTGTAGCCTACATATTGCGTTTTTTTTTTTAATTTGCTTACCGGGCTAAAGGTTAGCATGTTTAAAATACGTAAGTCGTTTTCTGCATCAAATTTAAGTAGATAACTCATCAGTTGTTTGCATCAGAGCGATAATTTTTGAGATAGTTATTAAAACTGTTTAAAGGTTGTCAAACGTTGTTTCTCGTTGTATATCCTTTAATTCTAGAGTTAAATTGATAAATAACGTGTACGAATTTGTTTAACGCATTTGTTTTGGTTACTCGACGTCTCCGTTCTCGTGTAGCCTACATATTGCGTTTTTTTTTTAATTTGCTTACCGGGCTAAAGGTTAGCATGCTTAAAATACGTAAGTCGTTTTGTTCAACAAATTTGAGTAGATAACTCATCAGTTGTTTGCATCAGAGCGACAATTTTTGAGATAGTTATTAAAATTGTTTAAAGGTTGTCAAACGTTGTTTCTCGTTGTATATCCTTTAATTCTAGAGTTAAATTGATAAATAACGTGTACAAATTTGTTTAACGCATTTGTTTTGGTTACTCGACGTCTCCGTTCTCGTGTAGCCTACATATTGCGTTTTTTTTTTTAATTTGCTTACCGGGCTAAAGGTTAGCATGTTTAAAATACGTAAGTCGTTTTGTTGATCAAATTTAAGTAGATAACTCATCAGTTGTTTGCATCAGAGCGACAATTTTTGAGATAGTTATTAAAACTGTTTAAAGGTTGTCAAACGTTGTTTCTCGTCGTATATCCTTTAATTCTAGAGTTAAATTGATAAATAACGTGTACGAATTTGTTTAACGCATTTGTTTTGGTTACTCGACGTCTCCGTTCTCGTGTAGCCTACATATTGCGTTTTTTTTTAATTTGCTTACCGGGCTAAAGGTTAGCATGTTTAAAATACGTAAGTCGTTTTGTTCATCAAATTTAAGTAGATAACTCATCAGTTGTTTGCATCAGAGCGATAATTTTTGAGATAGTTATTAAAACTGTTTAAAGGTTGTCAAACGTTGTTTCTCGTTGTATATCCTTTAATTCTAGAGTTAAATTGATAAATAACGTGTACGAATTTGTTTAACGCATTTGTTTTGGTTACTCGACGTCTCCGTTCTCGTGTAGCCTACATATTGCGTTTTTTCTTTAATTTGCTTACCGGGCTAAAGGTTAGCATGTTCAAAATACGTAAGTCGTTTTGTTCATCATATTTAAGTAGATAACTCATCAGTTGTTTGCATCAGTGCGATAATTTTTGAGATAGTTATTAAAACTGTTTAAAGGTTGTCAAACGTTGTTTCTCGTTGTATATCCTTTAATTCTAGAGTTAAATTGATAAATAACGTGTACGAATTTGTTTAACGCATTTGTTTTGGTTACTCGACGTCTCCGTTCCCGTGTAGCCTACATATTGCGTTTTTTTTTTAATTTGCTTACCGGGCTAAAGGTTAGCATGTTTAAAATACGTAAGTCGTTTTGTTCATCAAATTTAAGTAGATAACTCATCAGTTGTTTGCATCAGAGCGATAATTTTTGAGAGAGTTATTAAAACTGTTTAAAGGTTGTCAAACGTTGTTTCTCGTTGTATATCCTTTAATTCTAGAGTTAAATTGATAAATAACGTGTACGAATTTGTTTAACGCATTTGTTTTGGTTACTCGACGTCTCCGTTCTCGTGTAGTCTACATATTGCGTTTTTTTTTTAATTTGCTTACCGGGCTAAAGGTTAGCATGTTTAAAATACGTAAGTCGTTTTGTTCATCATATTTAAGTAGATAACTCATCAGTTGTTTGCATCAGAGCGATAATTTTTGAGATAGTTATTAAAACTGTTTAAAGGTTGTCAAACGTTGTTTCTCGTTGTATATCCTTTAATTCTAGAAATAAATTGATAAATAACGTGTACGAATTTGTTTAACGCATTTGTTTTGGTTACTCGACGTCTCCGTTCTCGTGTAGCCTACATATTGCGTTTTTTTTTTAATTTGCTTACCGGGCTAAAGGTTAGCATGTTTAAAATACGTAAGTCGTTTTGTTCATCATATTTAAGTAGATAACTCATCAGTTGTTTGCATCAGAGCGACAATTTTTGAGATAGTTATTAAAACTGTTTAAAGGTTGCCAAACGTTGTTTCTCGTTGTATATCCTTTAATTCTAGAGTTAAATTGATAAATAACGTGTACGAATTTGTTTAATGCATTTGTTTTGGTTACTCGACGTCTCCGGTCTCGTGTAGCCTACATATTGCGTTTTTTTTTTTAATTTGCTTACCGGGCTAAAGGTTAGCATGTTTAAAATACGTAAGTCGTTTTGTTCAACAAATTTGAGTAGATAACTCATCAGTTGTTTGCATCAGAGCGATAATTTTTGAGATAGTTATTAAAACTGTTTAAAGGTTGTCAAACGTTGTTTCTCGTTGTATATCCTTTAATTCTAGAGTTAAATTGATAAATAACGTGTACGAATTTGTTTAACGCATTTGTTTTGGTTACTCGACGTCTCCGTTCTCGTGTAGCCTACATATTGCGTTTTTTTTTTTAATTTGCTTACCGGGCTAAAGGTTAGCATGTTTAAAATACGTAAGTCGTTTTGTTCATCATATTTAAGTAGATAACTCATCAGTTGTTTGCATCAGAGCGATAATTTTTGAGATAGTTATTAAAACTGTTTAAAGGTTGTCAAACGTTGTTTCTCGTTGTATATCCTTTAATTCTAGAGTTAAATTGATAAATAACGTGTACGAATTTGTTTAACGCATTTGTTTTGGTTACTCGACGTCTCCGTTCTCGTGTAGCCTACATATTGCGTTTTTTTTTTAAATTTGCTTACCGGGCTAAAGGTTAGCATGTTTAAAATACGTAAGTCGTTTTGTTCATCAAATTTAAGTAGATAACTCATCAGTTGTTTGCATCAGAGCGACAATTTTTGAGATAGTTATTAAAACTGTTTAAAGGTTGTCAAACGTTGTTTCTCGTTGTATATCCTTTAATTCTAGAGTTAAATTGATAAATAACGTGTACGAATTTGTTTAACGCATTTGTTTTGGTTACTCGACGTCTCCGTTCTCGTGTAGCCTACATATTGCGTTTTTTTTTTTTAATTTGCTTACCGGGCTAAAGGTTAGCATGTTTAAAATACGTAAGTCGTTTTGTTCATCATATTTAAGTAGATAATTCATCAGTTGTTTGCATCAGAGCGATAACTTTTGAGATAGTTATTAAAACTGTTTAAAGGTTGTCAAACGTTGTTTCTCGTTGTATATCCTTTAATTCTAGAGTTAAATTGATAAATAACGTGTACGAATTTGTTTAACGCATTTGTTTTGGTTACTCGACGTCTCCGTTCTCGTGTAGCCTACATATTGCGTTTTTTTTTTAATTTGCTTACCGGGCTAAAGGTTAGCATGTTTAAAATACGTGAGTCGTTTTGTTCATCATATTTAAGTAGATAACTCATCAGTTGTTTGCATCAGAGCGATAATTTTTGAGATAGTTATTAAAACTGTTTAAAGGTTGTCAAACGTTGTTTCTCGTTGTATATCCTTTAATTCTAGAGATAAATTGATAAATAACGTGTACGAAATTGTTTAACGCATTTGTTTTGGTTACTCGACGTCTCCGTTCTCGTGTAGCCTACATATTGCGTTTTTTTTTTTAATTTGCTTACCGGGCTAAAGGTTAGCATGTTTAAAATACGTAAGTCGTTTTGTTCAACAAATTTGAGTAGATAACTCATCAGTTGTTTGCATCAGAGCGATAATTTTTGAGATAGTTATTAAAACTGTTTAAAGGTTGTCAAACGTTGTTTCTCGTTGTATATCCTTTAATTCTAGAGTTAAATTGATAAATAACGTGTACGAATTTGTTTAACGGATTTGTTTTGGTTACTCGACGTCTCCGTTCTCGTGTAGCCTACATATTGCGTTTTTTTTTTTAATTTGCTTACCGGGCTAAAGGTTAGCATGTTTAAAATACGTAAGTCGTTTTGTTCATCATATTTAAGTAGATAACTCATCAGTTGTTTGCATCAGAGCGATAATTTTTGAGATAGTTATTAAAACTGTTTAAAGGTTGTCAAACGTTGTTTCTCGTTGTATATCCTTTAATTCTAGAGTTAAATTGATAAATAACGTGTACGAATTTGTTTAACGCATTTGTTTTGGTTACTCGACGTCTCCGTTCTCGTGTAGCCTACATATTGCGTTTTTTTTTTTAAATTTGCTTACCGGGCTAAAGGTTAGCATGTTTAAAATACGTAAGTCGTTTTGTTCATCAAATTTAAGTAGATAACTCATCAGTTGTTTGCATCAGAGCGACAATTTTTGAGATAGTTATTAAAACTGTTTAAAGGTTGTCAAACGTTGTTTCTCGTTGTATATCCTTTAATTCTAGAGTTAAATTGATAAATAACGTGTACGAATTTGTTTAACGCATTTGTTTTGGTTACTCGACGTCTCCGTTCTCGTGTAGCCTACATATTGCGTTTTTTTTTTAAATTTGCTTACCGGGCTAAAGGTTAGCATGTTTAAAATACGTAAGTCGTTTTGTTCATCATATTTAAGTAGATAATTCATCAGTTGTTTGCATCAGAGCGATAACTTTTGAGATAGTTATTAAAACTGTTTAAAGGTTGTCAAACGTTGTTTCTCGTTGTATATCCTTTAATTCTAGAGTTAAATTGATAAATAACGTGTACGAATTTGTTTAACGCATTTGTTTTGGTTACTCGACGTCTCCGTTCTCGTGTAGCCTACATATTGCGTTTTTTTTTTAATTTGCTTACCGGGCTAAAGGTTAGCATGTTTAAAATACGTGAGTCGTTTTGTTCATCATATTTAAGTAGATAACTCATCAGTTGTTTGCATCAGAGCGATAATTTTTGAGATAGTTATTAAAACTGTTTAAAGGTTGTCAAACGTTGTTTCTCGTTGTATATCCTTTAATTCTAGAGATAAATTGATAAATAACGTGTACGAAATTGTTTAACGCATTTGTTTTGGTTACTCGACGTCTCCGTTCTCGTGTAGCCTACATATTGCGTTTTTTTTTTTAATTTGCTTACCGGGCTAAAGGTTAGCATGTTTAAAATACGTAAGTCGTTTTCTGCATCAAATTTAAGTAGATAACTCATCAGTTGTTTGCATCAGAGCGATAATTTTTGAGATAGTTATTAAAACTGTTTAAAGGTTGTCAAACGTTGTTTCTCGTTGTATATCCTTTAATTCTAGAGTTAAATTGATAAATAACGTGTACGAGTTTGTTTAACGCATTTGTTTTGGTTACTCGACGTCTCCGTTCTCGTGTAGCCTACATATTGCGTTTTTTTTTTAATTTGCTTACCGGGCTAAAGGTTAGCATGCTTAAAATACGTAAGTCGTTTTGTTCAACAAATTTGAGTAGATAACTCATCAGTTGTTTGCATCAGAGCGACAATTTTTGAGATAGTTATTAAAATTGTTTAAAGGTTGTCAAACGTTGTTTCTCGTTGTATATCCTTTAATTCTAGAGTTAAATTGATAAATAACGTGTACAAATTTGTTTAACGCATTTGTTTTGGTTACTCGACGTCTCCGTTCTCGTGTAGCCTACATATTGCGTTTTTTTTTTTAATTTGCTTACCGGGCTAAAGGTTAGCATGTTTAAAATACGTAAGTCGTTTTGTTGATCAAATTTAAGTAGATAACTCATCAGTTGTTTGCATCAGAGCGACAATTTTTGAGATAGTTATTAAAACTGTTTAAAGGTTGTCAAACGTTGTTTCTCGTCGTATATCCTTTAATTCTAGAGTTAAATTGATAAATAACGTGTACGAATTTGTTTAACGCATTTGTTTTGGTTACTCGACGTCTCCGTTCTCGTGTAGCCTACATATTGCGTTTTTTTTTAATTTGCTTACCGGGCTAAAGGTTAGCATGTTTAAAATACGTAAGTCGTTTTGTTCATCAAATTTAAGTAGATAACTCATCAGTTGTTTGCATCAGAGCGATAATTTTTGAGATAGTTATTAAAACTGTTTAAAGGTTGTCAAACGTTGTTTCTCGTTGTATATCCTTTAATTCTAGAGTTAAATTGATAAATAACGTGTACGAATTTGTTTAACGCATTTGTTTTGGTTACTCGACGTCTCCGTTCTCGTGTAGCCTACATATTGCGTTTTTTCTTTAATTTGCTTACCGGGCTAAAGGTTAGCATGTTTAAAATACGTAAGTCGTTTTGTTCATCATATTTAAGTAGATAACTCATCAGTTGTTTGCATCAGAGCGATAAT